>NC_057801.1:166501581-166504512 GCF_018294505.1 Triticum aestivum | reverse complement strand
GCAGCCGCCCGAGCTCCCATAAGACGCGCCCCGCGCTCGATCCCGCCCTCGTCGCCCGACTCCTCTGCCGCCGGCGCGTCGGATCCTCGCCGCCGCCGTGGTCCGCCTCGCCACCGGCGCCCTACAAGGTCGCCGCCTCCCCGTCGCCCTCTCCTTTCCTCCCTCCCTCTTCTTCATTTGGATCTCTCCCTCTCTCACATCTCTCTCTGCCACGTAGGTCGCCATGGATGTGGAGCTGCGCCTCCCTGAGCTCCGCCCACCGTCGTCGTTGCCCGGATCCGGTGCAGGCCGACCCGGATCTTCCCGTTCCCGCTGCCCCGGCCTCCTCCTGGCCTCCCTGCCGACCGGCGCCACCGCCGCCCTGCACCATGGCCGCGCCTTCCTGCACGCACGTGTGTGTGCAAGAACACACACATCCACCGCGCGTGGTCTGCACATGGGTCGCGCCCTCCTCAAGACCCATCTCCCAGCCAGAGCCTTGGCCCATCCAGTCGCGCCACCGACATGGGCCGAGCCCAGTGGTGAGCAACACCTAACCCCTGCCCTGTGCACACTTTGCCTATATTGCGCGCTTTTGTTTTTTTCTGGAAAACTGCCAAGTCCCAGAAACCTCATATCATGTGTGCATCTTTGCCATGCCATAACTCTCTGACCATAGATCTGTTTTGCATACTTAATATATCAAAATGTTCACTGTGAGATGCTATTCATTTTGTTCCACTGTGCCATGCTTGTTTGAGTCCATATTGATGCCCTAATCATCGTTGCAAGAGTGTTATATGATGTTGACCTGCTGAAACTGTTATAACTTGTTGTTTTGTCTTTTTCGTTGCATTTTGTGTGTGCATCTTATGAGCATGATGTCTACATGTTTTATGACATTTTTATGTTATATTTACAGGGGTGCAATCCATGTATTTTTGTTAGTCTTATAGTGAGTGCTTCAAGCTCGTGAAGTAGGATACTTGTTGTTATTGTTTTGCTAGGCTGAATCTGTTATATCATGATGCTATGTAAACCTGCTGCTACAAGTCATTCTATGCATAATTTGGAGATGTTTACTAAGGATGTTTTGTTTTACATGTCATGCTCTATCCATACATGCCCTTGGTTGCATTTTTAGCCTGCTATAGCTTGTTGTTATCTTGCTCCAAAGTTGCTAAATAATGTTGCTGTCGGCCTGTTAACATGAAGTTCAGTTTTTCCATGTGTTTTTTTAGTGATCTATGCACCCCATGAACTTGCTCTTGCCATGCTTAGCTTCATAAATGTGTCTTCTTACTGTTGGTAGCCTTTTCATGCCATGTATTGCTCTGTGGTGAGTTGTACAAGCTCACTAACATGCCTACTTATCGTTGTTCCTGCCATGTACTGTTATCCTGAATCTGTCATATCATTTGCCATGTTTGCATGGATGCTACCATCTTTTCTGTTGATCTTTGTAATTAGTTCAGTAAGGGCGTTTTGTTCTTTGTCTTTAGTATTAGCATGCCATGCTCTAGTTTGCCCTGATAGCTTGCTGTAACATGTTGTTTGGGAGCTCTAAACATTGCAACCTGATGTTATTTCTGCCATGTCCAGTGAATTTCTGCTAAGTCTGTGAAACTGTTATCATTTGCAATCTTGCCATGTCCTTTTGAGCATGTTCTAGTGATTTCTGAAGATAGCTCGGTGTTCATGTTTTGTCATGCTTTACCTATACATCACGTCCATGCCATTTGTCTTCATGGTTAGGTGCTGTAGCATGTTGTTTTGATGTTTGTAAGATGCCTAGTTGCTATTTTGAGCAGATTGTTGTTATATCTTGTTTGGAGTGTATGTGTTGAACTGTTGCTCCGTTTTGAGTGTGCTCTATATGAAACTTGCTTAGAATTGCATGTAGTTTCATCTTATCATGTTGCATTCATGCTTTGAGAGTTTTATTGATGTTTGAATGTGTTTTGCATCAATGCCATGTTTAACTTGTTTTGCTCATATCTTCTAGGTCGTAGCTCCGAACTAATTAAACTTTATATGTAACTTGACTAGAATTTTGTATAGATCATCTTGGTGCATCTTAACTTGCTGTTTAACAACTTGAACATAAGGTTTATTCAGATCTGGACCAATTTCGAAATTTGCACATGAGGACTTACCAGATTTGTTACATGTTGTTCCCGGCCTCATTTAAACTTGCTTTGATGTGTTGTTCTTGTATGCATCATCTCTTGCCATGAGTAGCCTCATATAGCCTTTGTCATGTATCGTACTTGGTTGAGCATCATGCCATGTCTATGTGTTGTGTGTTTACCTTGTTGTTTGCTTCTTTCCGGTTGTGCTCCTTCTCGTTAGTTCCTGTTTCGTTGCGATCGTGAGGATTCGTTCGCCTATGCTTGGTTTGTCTTCGTGGCTTCATCTTCTTCATGGACTCGTTCTTTTTCCTAGCAGGATTTCAGGCAAGATGACCGTTACTCTGGATCTCACTACTATCATTGTTATGCTAGTTGCTTCGTTCTATCGCTATGCTGCGCTACCTATCTTTTGCTCTTCAAGCCTCCCAAACTGCCATGTCGGCCTCTAACTTTTTCACCCTTCCTAGCAAACCGTTGCTTGGCTATGTTACCGCTTTTGCTCAGCCCCTCTTATAGCATTGTTAGTTGCAGGTGAAGTTGAAGATTGCTCCATGATGGACAGGATTATGTTGGGATATCATAATATCTCTTATTTAATTAATGCATCTATATACTTGGTAAAGGGTGGAAGGCTCGGCCTTATGCCTGGTGTTTTGTTCCACTCTTGCCGCCCTAGTTTCCGTCATACCGGTGTTATGTTTCTTGATTTTGTGTTCCTTACGCGGTTGGGTGATTTATGGGACCCCCTTGACAATTCGCTTTGAATAAAACTCCTCCAGCAAGGCCCAACCTTGGTTTTACCATTTGCCTCACCTAAGCC
>NC_057801.1:166256043-166501367 GCF_018294505.1 Triticum aestivum | reverse complement strand
GTGCTCCTTCGAGTGTTGGTCCGAACCGAGCCGCCTGCGGGGCCACCTTGAGGAAACTCGAGGTCTGGTTTTACTCGTAGCCTGTCTCATCTGGTGTGCCCTGAGAACAAGATATGTGCAGCTCCTATCGGGATTTGTCGGCACAGTCGGGTGGTCTTGTTTTACCATTGTTGAAATGTCTTGTAAACCAGGATTTCGAGACTGATCGGGTCTTCCCGGGAGAAGGAATATCCTTCGTTGACCGTGAGAGCTTGTGATGGGCTAAGTTGGGACACCCCTGCAGGGTATAAAATTTCGAGAGCTGTGCCCGCGGTTATGTGGCAGATGGGAATTTGTTAATGTCCGGTTGTAGAGAACTTGACACCAGATTCGAATTAAAACGCATCAACCGCGTGTGTAGCCGTGATGGTCTCTTTTGGGCGGAGTCCGAGAAGTGAACACGGTTTTGGGTTATGTATGAACGTAAGTAGTTTCAGGATCACTTCTTGATCACTTCTAGCTTCTCGACCGTTCCGTTTGCTTTTCTTCTCGCTCTTATTTGCGTATGTTAGCCACCATATATGCTTAGTCGCTGCTGCAACCTCACCACTTATCCATTCCATTCCCTTTAAGCTTTGCTAGTCTTGATATCCATGGTAATGGGATTGCTGAGTCCTCGTGGCTCACAAATTACTACAACAACAGTTGAAGGTGTAGGTTATGCGATGATCATGACGCGAAAGCGATGCTTGCTTGTTTTGGAGTTCTTCTTCTGCTTCTTCTTCGATCAGGGGATAGGTTCCTGGTCGGCAGCCTGGGCTAGCAGGGTGGATGTCGTTGAGTTTCTGTTTGTGTTTCATCCATAGTCGGATGTTGCTCTTATGTATGATGGTATTGTATTCGTGTGGCTTTGTATGCCTCTTGTATGTATCCCCAACTATTATGTAATGGTACAATGTAATGATATCCACCTTGCAAAAGCGTCTCCAATATATGCTTCTATCCTTGGTGGGACCTTCGAGTTCCTTTAGGATATGGTCGCATATTGGGCGTGACACGCATCCCCAAGTTTAGTCGCTTGCCACTCCTTATTCCATAGTCCATCAAATCTTTACCCAAAACTTGAAAACTTCACAACACAAAACTCAACAGGAAATCTCATAAGCTTCGTTAGTGAAAGAGAGAAAAACCACCACATAAGGTACTGTAATGAACTCATTCTTTATTTATATTGGTGTTATAAAACCTACTGTATTCCAAGTTCTCTATGGTTCATACCCTTACATACTAGCATAGATGCATCAAAATAAGTAAACAACACACGAAAGGAAGAATCTGTCAAAAACAGAACAGTCTATAGCAATCTGTAACTTTCGAATACTTCTAGAAGTCCAAAAATCCTACCAAAATAGAACGTCTTAGGCAATTTGCCTATTGATCTACATCAAAAAGAATCAACACAAAAGCACATTTATGTGATTTAACAAAATTATTTTCGTGCACGTAAAGTTTTTGTTTTTCAGCAGAATCAAATTAACTATCACCATAGGTTATCCTATAGGTTCTACTTGGCACAAACACTAAATAAAACATGAAAACACATCTAAACAGAAGGTAGATGCAAAATTTATTACTAAACAGGAACAAAAACAAAAAACACAAATAAAATTGGGTTGCCTCCCAACTAGCACTATCGTTTAACGCCCCTAGCTAGGCATAAAATCGAGGATAGATCTAAGTGGTGTCATCTTTGACACTTGATTCATAAGTAGCTCGCATGATAGATTCATAAGGTAATTTAATTTTCTTTCTTGGAAAGTGCTCCATGCCTTTCCTTAATGGAAATTGGAATCTAATATTCCCTTCCTTCATATCAATAATCGCGCCAATCGTTCTAAGGAAAGGTCTTCCAAGAATAATAGGACAAGAAAGATTGCAATCTATATCAAGAACGATAAAATCTACGGGCACTAAATTTCTATTTGCAACAATGAGAACATCATTGATCCTTCCCATTGGCTTTTTAATGGTGGAATCCGCAAGGTGAAAATTCAAAGAGCAATCATCAAGATCATGGAAACCTAGAATATCACATAAAGTTTTCGGAATCGTGGAAACACTAGCACCCAAATCACATAAAGCATAACACTCATGATCTTTAATTTTAATCTTTATAGTATGTTCCCACTCATCATTAAGTTTTCTAGGTATAGAAACTTCCAAATTAAGTTTTTCATCAAAAGATTGCATCAAGGCATCAACGATATGTTTGGTAAAAGCTTTATTTTGACTATAAGCATGAGGAGAATTCACAATGGATTGCAACAAGGAAATACAACCTTCTAAAGAACAATTATCATAATCAAATTCCTTAAAATCCAAGATAGTGTGTTCAATGTTATTTAAAGTCTTGACCTCTCCAATCCCACCTTTACCAAATTTAGAATCAAGATCTAAAAACTCCAAATTATTGGGACGCCTTTTAACTAAAGTTGACTTATCTCCAGTCACATCATTATTAAGATTCATATTGCAAAACAAAGATCTAATAGGGTACACATCAATAACTTTAAGATCTTCATCATTATTTTCATGGAGACTAGAAGAACACGCCTTTATAAAGCAATCTTTCTTAGCACGCAATCTAGCAGTTCTTTCTTTGCACTCGTCAATGGAACTTCTCTTAGCTTTGAGAGACTCATTGATATCATGCTTAGGAGGAGTAGATCTAAGTTTCAAAGAATCAACATCAAGCGAGAGTCTATCAACGTTGCTAGCCAAATCATCAACTTTAAGCAATTTTTCTTCAAGCGAGGCATTAAAATTCTTTTGAGAGATCATAAATTCTTTCACGCTTTTCTCAAAATCAGAGGGCAATCTATTAAAATTACCATAAGAATTATTGTAGGAATTTCCATAATTATTAGAGGAATTACTAGGGAACGGTCTAGGATTAAAGTTTCCTCTATAAGCATTGTTGCCAAAATTATTCCTACCAACAAAATTCACATCCATAGATTCATTATTATTATTCTCAATCAAGGTAGATAAAGGCATATCATTGGAATCAATAGAAGCACTCTCAGTAGCAAACAATCTCATAAGTTAATCCATCTTTCCACTCAAAACATTAATTTCTTTTATAGCATGCACTTTTTTACTAGTAGATCGTTCGGTGTACCATTGAGAATAATTAGCCATGATATGGTCAAGGAGTTTTGTAGCTTCTCCTAAGGTGATTTCCATAAACATGCCTCCCGTGGCCGAATCTAAAAGATTTCTAGAAGCAAAATTCAATCTGGCATAAAATTTTTGTATGACCATCCATAAATTCAAACCATGAGTAGGGCAATTGCGAATCATCAATTTCATTCTTTACCAAGATTGGGCAACATGCTCATGATCAAGTTGTTTAAAATTCATAATATCGTTCCTAAGAGTGATGATCTTAGCAGGAGGAAAATACTTAGAGATAAAAGCATCTTTGCACTTGTTCCAAGAATCAATACTTTTTTAGGCAAAGATAAAACCAAACTTTAGCATGATCCGTAAGTGAAAACGGAAATAACTTCAATTTAACAATATCATTATCCGTATCTTTTTTCTTTTGCATCTCACACAAATCAACAAAGTTGTTTAGATGGGTAGCAGCATCTTCACTAGGAAGGCCAGAAAATTGATCTTTCATAACAAGATTCGGCAAAGCAGCATTGATTTCACAAGACTCAACATCATTAAGAGGAGCAATCGGAGTACTAACGAAATCATTATTATTGGTATTGGAGAAATCACACGATTTGGTATTATCTTACGACATGGCGACAAGTAATCCAACACACAAGCAAACAGAAAAAGGCAAGCGAAAGGGAGAGAAGAAGATTCTGAAAGAGAGGGCAAATAAAACGGCAAGGGTGAAGTGGGGGAGAGAAAAATGAGAGGCAAATGGCAAATAATGTAAATGCGAGGGAGATGAATTTGTGATGGTTACTTGGTATGTCTTGACTTGAGTGAAAACCTCCCCGGCAACGGCGCCAGAAATCCTTCTTGCTACGTCTTGAGCTTGCGTTGGTTTTCCTTGAAGAGGAAAGGGTGATGCAGCAATAGTACCGTAAGTATTTCCCTCAGTTTTTGAGAACCAAGGTATCAATCCACTAGGAGGCTCCTCAAAAGTACCACGCACCTACACAAACAAACAAAGAACTCGCAACCAATGCAATAAAGGGGTTGTCAATCCCTTCACGGCCACTTGCGAAAGTGAGATCTGATAGAGATAGTATGATAAGATAAATATATTTTTGGTATTTTATAATATAGATTGGAAAAGTAAAGATGCAAATAAAAGTAGATTGAAAGCTTATATGGTAAAAGATAGACCCGGGGGCCATAGGTTTCACTAGTGGCTTCTTTGAGATAGCATAAGTATTACGGTGGGTGAACAAATTACTATCGAGCAATTTATAGAAAAGCGAATAATTATGAGATTATCTAGGCATGATAATGTGTATAGGCATCACATCCGTGACAAGTAGACCGACTCCTGCCTGCATCTACTACTATTACTCCACACATCGACTGCTATACAGCATGCATCTAGAGTATGAAGTTCATAAGAACAGAGTAACGCATTAAGAAAGATGACATGATGTAGAGGGATAAACTCATGCAATATGATATAAACCCCATCTTTTTATCCTCGATGGCAACAATACAATACGTGCCTTGCTGCCCCTGCTGTCACTGGGAAAGGACACCGCAAGATTGAACCCAAAGCTAAGCACTTCTCCCATTGCAAGAAAGATCAATCTAGTAGGTCAAACCAAACTGATAATTCGAAGAGAGATGCAAATATAACTTAATCACACATAAAAGAATTCAGAGGAGATTCAAATATTTCTCATAGATAAACTTGATCATAAACCCACAATTCATCGGATCTCGACAAACACACCGCAAAAAGAGTTACATCGAATAGATCTCCAAGAAGAGGAAGGAGAACTTTGTATTGAGATTCAAAGAGAGAGAAGAAGCCATCTAGCTAATAACTATGGACCCGAAGGTCTGTGGTAAACTACTCACAACTCATCGAAGAGGCTATGGTATTGATGTAGAATCCCTCCATGGTCGATTCCCCCTCCGACGGAGCGCCGACGAAGGCTCCAAGATGGGATCTCGCGAATACAGAAGGTTATGGTGGTGGAAATAGCTTTTCATGGTCGCTTCTGATGTTTTCGGGGTACGTGGGTATATATAGGAGGAAGAAGTACGTCGGTGGATGCCCGAGGGGCCCACGAGATAGGGGGGCAAACCCAATAGGGGGGGCTCCACCCTCGTGACCGCCTCGGAAACTTCTTGACTCGCACTCCAAGTCCTATGGATCACGTTCGTTCCAAAACTCACGCTCCCGAAGTGAAAGGATCGATATAGTTGACTAGAGGGGGGTGAATAGGCAACTAACACTTTTTAATCTTTTCTTTACCAATTTAAACTTTGCATCAAAGAAGGTTGTCTAGATATGCAACTATGTGAGCAACCTATATGATGCAATAACAACTAGCACATAAGCAAGAAAGAGAAACAACACTAATAAGCTTGCACAAGTAAAGGCACGAGATAACCAAGAGTGGAGCCGGTGGAGACGAGGATGTGTTACCGAAGTTCCTTCCTTTTGAGGGGAAGTACGTCTCCGTTAGAGCGGTGTGGAGGCACAATGCTCCCCAAGAAGCCACTAGGGCCACCGTATTCTCCTCACGCCCTCACACAATGCGAGATGCCGTGATTCCACTATTGGTGCCCTTGAAGGCGGCGACCGAACCTTTACAAATAAGGTTGGGGAAATCTCCACAACTTAATGTGAGGCTCCCAACGACATCACAAAGCTTCACCACAATGGACTATGGCTCCGAGGTGACCTCAACCGTCTAGGGTGCTCAAACACCCAAGAGTAACAAGATCCGCTAGGGATTAGTGGGGGGAATCAAATTTCTCTTGGTGGAAGTGTAGATCGGGGCCTTCTCACCCAATCTCGAGCAAATCAACAAGTTTGATTGTCTAGGGAGAGAGATCGGGCAAAAATGGAGTTTGGAGCAACAATGGAGCTTAGGGTTAGAAGAGGTGGGTCTTCTTGGAGAAGAAGACCCCCTTATATAGTGGGGGGACAATTCCAACCGTTACCCACCACTCAGCCCGCGACCCGCAGTACTACGCACCACAGGAGCGGTACTACCGCACGGGCCTGTGGTACTACCGCGGTGGACCGCGATACTACCGTGGGCGCGATAGAGCCTGGACCTGAACAGAAGAGCACACACAGGGCACGGTAGAACCGCAGGCGCGGTACTACCGCGGCCCTATGCGGTACTACCGCAGGGCAACCACAGGCCAGGCACGATAGGCACAGATGTAAAAAATTACATCCGTGACTACCTCCGCTGAGATATTATCGAGCGAAAATCCGACACGGTACTACCGCGAACCAGGGGTGCGGTACTACCATGAAGGGTGTGGATGTAAAAAATTACATCCGCCCTACCTCCGCTTCTGCTGCTGTACCTGGCCAGGCGACACGGTACTACCGCGTCGCAGCACGGTACTACCGCGTAGGGCATGGATGTAAAAAATTACATCCGCCCCTACTACCGCTTGAGCAGTGGCGCAAGGCCAGAACTCACGGTACTACCACTTAGGAGGAGCGGTAGTACCGTCGAAGCCCACGGTACTACCGTGCCGGAGCCCGGTACTACCGCTGGTTCCTGCGGTAGTACCGCTCAGAGGAGCAGTACTACCGCCAGCCTGAGAAGAGCAACTCAGAGTCCTTCATTTCGCAGAGACAAGGTGAGACGGAGGAAACTCCAAAGAGCCAAAGGAAAGGCGGTGCAAAAGGGGACGTGTATGTGAGATTCCACCCAAACCTTTCCAAAGCGGACCCCCTCTTAATAGTACGGCTTTCCTACGACTCAACTCCACCGAAAAGAACCATAGAGAAACGTCGTCTTCAATAATCTTCGAGGGGCATCAAATCGTCTTGTGTTTAGTCATGATATATCTGAAAAGGTCAATACACACGATTAGTCCGCAAAAGCATTGTCATCAATCACCAAAACTACTAAGGGACAAGAATGCCCTTACAGTCTCCCACTTTTTGGTGGATTGATGACAATACGGGATTTGCACAAAGGGAAAGAATATAGAACAAGAAAACTCCACATCTCTAGAATATAGACGAGCTCCCCCTAGATTCGTGCTAGAGAGTAAAGTGCTTTGAACTGCACGGCACGAATACTAGGATCACCACTCCCCCTATATTTTAGAAACAAAGCATATCTTGCAATGGTAAGGCTAACTGTCGGTGTCAAAATCAGCGGATCTCGGGTAGGGGGTCCCGAACTGTGCGTCTAGGCGGATGGTAACAGGAGACAAGGGACACGATGTTTTACCCAGGTTCGGGCCCTCTTGATGGAGGTAAAACCCTACGTCCTGCTTGATTGATATTGATAATGTGGGTATTACAAGAGTAGATCTACCACGAGATCAAGGAGGCTAAACCCTAGAAGCTAGCCTATGGTATGATTGTTGTTCGTCCTACGGACTAAAGCCATCCGGTTTATATAGACACCGGAGAGGGCTAGGGTTACACAGAGTCGGTTACAATGGTAGGAGATCTACATATCCGTATCGCCAAGCTTGCCTTCCACGCCAAGGAAAGTCCCATCCGGACACGGGACGAAGTCTTCAATCTTGTATCTTCATAGTCTTGGAGTCCGGCCGATGATGATAGTTCGGCTATCCGAACACCCCCTAGTCCAGGACTCCCTCAGTAGCCCCTGAACCAGGCTTCAATGACGATGAGTCCGGCGCGCATGTTGTCTTCGGCATTGCAAGGCGGGTTCCTTCTCTGAATAATTTATAGAAGATTGTGAACACTAGGATAGTGTCCGGCTCTGCAAAATAAATTCCACATACCTCCGTAGAGAGAATAATATTTACACAAGTTCAAACTGCTAACGTATTTGGTAGCGTGACGTCACACCACTACCAAGCCTTTACTCGAATCGTTTTTATTGTACCACCTCAGCGTGTTTAGCGAAGCGGTTTC
Source organism: Triticum aestivum (assembly GCF_018294505.1). Classification (NCBI taxonomy): domain Eukaryota; kingdom Viridiplantae; phylum Streptophyta; class Magnoliopsida; order Poales; family Poaceae; genus Triticum; species Triticum aestivum. Next base: position 166,493,296 of record NC_057801.1, on the reverse strand, counting down.
CTTGGCACGTCTTGTCGAAGCAGAGATCGTGTTCCCCTTATTCCGGGATTCCCATCAATACGGACGTGGGTAACCCAACCACGCCATTGATTGCGGCGCTTGGGAGATAAGCGAGTTTTATCAGGCCGGTGGGGACGCATGTTTCCGTCCGCCCATATAAGGGGATAAAGATCCCACCCTTTTACATGCACCTTCTTCCTCCTTGGCTTATCCATCTCCGCGAATTTGAGCTCCAGCGCCCAAGTCTGCACATCTCACCTCAACCTTCTCCAACTATGTCCGGAGCGGGAGGCAAGTGGATGGCCTCCTCCATTACGGAGGGGCACATCCAGAAGCTGCGCAGCACCGGATATCTGTCCAGCGACATCGCGCACCGGCTCCCCGACGAGGGAGAGCTCATCCCCACCCCCAGACCCCACGAGAGGGTAGTATTTCTTCCCCATTTCCTCTGCGGACTGGGCTTCCCACTCCATCCCTTTGTCCGGGGGCTCATGTTCTACTACGGCCTGGATTTCCATGATCTGGCCCCGAATTTTATCCTCAATATCTCGGCGTTTATCGTCGTGTGTGAGGCTTTCCTCTGCATCCAGCCCCACTTCGCTTGTGGCTCAAGACCTTCAGTATCAAGCCGAAGGTGGTAAAGGGCAGCCAAGTGGAGTGCGGAGGCGCCATGGTGGGCAAGATGCCCAACGTTACTTGGCTTGAGGGGACTTTCGTGGAAACCAATGAGGGGTGGCAATCGGGGTGGTTCTATATCACCGAGCCGCGTGACCCTGAATGGGCAGCGGCCCCCGAATTCAGATCTGGCACCCCCATACGGCTCACCTCCTGGAAAGAGAGTGGCCAGACATGGGGTGATTCAGAGGAGCTGACCGGACTCCAAGCCTGCATCAAAAAGCTAGTGAACAAGAAGCTCATGCTTGTCAACGTAGTCCAGGTCATGCTTATCCGCCGGATTCTCTCGTGCCAACGATGGGGCTTCAGTATGTGGGAGTTTGATTCGGCGCAGCACCAGACTTTGAGCGGGCTCTTCGACACTACGTACGAAGATGTCTGGAGGGTGCTGTTTAAAGGTGTCGAGGCCCCCGCATCCGCTACCGAAGATCGCGGATTCAGCTCGCAGCGTCCGGCTAGCGAGGTAAGCGATTTTGCCCTTTACGGGACACTTGTTTTCCATAGTTTGACTCTATGCGGGATCTAAACTCCTTCTCCTCTGACAGGACTGGCTGAAGAAGGCTGAACAGACTATCTATCTGGCCCCATTGCCAGAGGACCCAGCGGACGCCCGCTTAACGGGGCTGCTGGCTCCGGCACCCCACGTGGTGCCGGAGAAGAAGGCCAAGAAGAAGGCCACGGGCACTCGAAAGAGTTCCCGTTTTCAGCTGTCATCGGACGATGACTCTGAGGCAGACTCCTCCCACAAAGGCGAGGAGGAGAAGAAGAAGGCCTCTCCCCCAGAGGGGGGAGGGAAGAAAAGGAAGGCTTCCCCAACGAGGGAGGCCGAAGGGTCCAAGAAGGGAAAGACTCTTCCCCTGGACTGCTCCGCCAACGCCAATGATGACGACGAGGATTGGCCTCCAAGGGCCAAGCCCCTGGCGAGATCGTAAGTATCCGGACTCCCGAATAACTTCATGGTTTTTCTTTTCGCCACATAGCGTCTTTCTAATGCCGCATACAACCCTGTAGTCCGCTCAAGGATGATTTTCCCGCTTTGTCGAGCGGGTCCTTGGGTGAGTCGGATATGGATTCCCTACCGACCGCCTCCACCCCCCGTGATGCGGACGATGCCGAGGTGGGATCCCGGGAAGGGACCCGCCAGGAGGGGGAGGCCCCAGAGGTGCCGCAGGGCAACCTCCCGGACTTTGTGCCAGACTCCGCACCGGAACCTGAAGTGGCTCCGGAGTCCGACGGGCGGCCCCTTCGTAATAAGGGCAAGACCGTGACGCCAGCGGCCTCCGTCCAACCGGAGGCGCCGGATAGCTTGCTGGAGGTGCTCAACGGTGCCTCCATCGAAGAGGAACACCGCACCTTCATGAGTGCGGTGATTCAGAAGGTTCAGCTCGCCAAGAGCGGGCTGACCGAAGCCTGCAGCAGCCTTCTAATAGGCTTTGAGGTAAGAATTTTGATATATGTAGAATAGTACCGCATAGACAGTAGCCCCTGATGCTCGGCTCGGTATTCGGAAAGAAAAGCCGGACTGAGGATCTAAAAAGATATACGCAGGAGTCATGAAATATGTCAATACGGGGTTGCAGGCTGTGCTGCTGACCTCTGCCGCACTGACTGCGGAGGTCAATACTTTGAAGCAAAGCCTCGAGCGGTCCGAGAACAAGCTCGGCCGTGCCAAGAAGCAGCTCGAGGACAAGGAAGGTGAATAACACCGTGTTAAGATTGTACCTTACAGAAAAGGATTTGGTTGCAAGAAAATTGACAAGGATAACATGGGTATTGCGGGTGCCACGACCGAGGTGGCGACCCTGAAGGAGGCGGTGTCCGTGGCCGAACGTAATGCGGCCGCGGAGCGCACCGAGCGAGAGAAGCAGGAGGCGCGGGTGGCGGAGGTGCAGCAAGAGCTCCAGGATCTCATGGAAAAACATGAGAGCCTGGAGCATGACTCGAAGACTCGAGAGTCCGAGCTTGCATCGGCTCTTGAGAGTGCCAAAGCCGCTAAGGCCGAAGCCTACAAGGCCCTCCAAGAAATCGAGGCGTTGAAGAAAATAGCAGCGGGTAAGGCATTTTTCATGCAAAGTAAGCATGTGAGTGTGAATTACCTATCACTTACCCGAATTCGGAGCTCTCCAGGAGCGTTCGCAGATCTTCCTTGCAGCGTGTCCAATGCTGCCGCTTTCTACCAGGCCGAGGAGGGGAGCTCGACGGAGAAGGTCTTCTGGTCTCAGTATGCTGAGGCTGGACATCCGGTGCCCCTTAGCGACCAGCTGAAGCAGCTGGTCGAGCTCCACAAGGTGGCCGAACAGGCCATGAGGGGCCTCATAGTTCGGCTGTGGCCTAAGGAGGCCGTGCCTGGGAGCTACTTCGGCCTGGTGTGGCGGCTGGTGGATGCGTGTCCATGGGTTGAAGTCATCAAGCACTCCGCCTGTATTGAAGGTGCCCGTCGGGCCCTTGCCCGCGCAAAGGTGCACTCGGGCAAGATGGATGCTGAGAAGCTTGTGACGGACGCGCCACCGTTGGGCAAGGAGTATCATACTCCCGAGATGTATTATAAGACTGTTCTGAAGGGTGCCCGCACTATTGTGGGTGAGTGCTCCAAAGATGTAATATTTGAGTAGACTCGCATTTTGTTATCCTATGCGCTGAAAACTTTGTTCATATGCGCTAAGCAACGCTTGTTAATTTAAAATATTACCTTCTGTGCGGCCGTTTATCAAAGCTGAGAGATGGCAAGTCATCGGCTTCGGCCCCCATGCCACGAGTGCTGGGGTGTTCGGGATAAATTTGAGCACTCTTGTTCCCATGTTTGGGTCCATCTAGGGAGGCGCTCAACACAACGAACAAGGCAACCGGACTTATAATGCTTGAACACTCTCACTTAGCCATAGAATTCTATAATTTTAAATTTCGGCGAAGCCCCTAGTGTTCGGAAGGCCGAATTTGGGGCGCTATCCACGCCTGGGCCGGACAAAGCCGGTTCCTCGCTCTAAGCGGCATAAGTCTTTAGGGACTCGAAAAAACCTCTCGAACAGCGACCGGCTCTCGCCTCATCATGACGGTCAGTTTTAGCATTCTCCACTGAGGCGCTCGCCCAGCTCAACTGGGGCGCAATCGCAGTGGTTCTCCCAGTGCTACCTTAGCCGATACAACGGAACATAAGGTACCAAAACATGGGAGCCGGGCAAACCCAACTATTGACCCAAGACATGATTCGGAGCCGATTCATATAATGCTATAAGTTCGGGGTGCCGCACTTGTGAAAGTGTTCGGACTTATCACACCATGATGCGGGAAACATAAGCCCCTGGTGTATTTAGCCGTACCAAAGTGTACGGATGCAACATGTCATAAATGAACATATGTATAAGAAAGGAATGCAATTGTAAAAAAGGTGCATTGTTTATTCAAGAAATACTGCTGTGAATGCAGAACAATACAAATGGTGCGATAAGCAAGGGATGGGACTATTAAACATGTCCCCCTCCAGGGGTAGGCTGCGGAATGGTGTATAAAATAGATTTAATGCTCATAAAGGAGACCACCTGGATATTCGTCGTAGCCTTTCTCCTTCCCTGGCTGTTGCATCGTGAGTTCAGCAGGTCTACTGCCGGACAGGGCCTCTGATGAACGGGGTCCTGTGGGTAAAGAAAAAAGAAAAGAAAAAAGAACGACACACTTGAGAGCCCCTGGTGTGGTTAAGCCGCATTCTGGGCCTATCGTGGTCGTGCCCCTCCCCCTATGCCCATGGTATCTTCAGAGCGTAATGATGTATGCGAAGGACCCGTCTTGAAATTTTATAGGGGCTGGGGTTGGGGCCGCATTGCTACGCATGCTCAGAACGTGCGAGGTGGTCTTGTTGTAGGTTACTCCGGGCGCGTTTAGCCGTGTCCGGTCGCTTGACGGCCAGACTCGAGAATTGCCTTAAGAGGCTGCACTATACTTCTGCCGCGAGAGCCGCTGTATGTTCCTCCGTTCGGAGAGAGCGTTCAGTGTTTCCGTTGACCGTGATGACTCCTCGAGGGCCTGGCATCTTGAGCTTAAGGTATGCGTAGTACGGTAACGCGTTGAACTTTGCAAACGCAATGCGTCCGAGCAGAGCATGATAGCCGCTGCGGAACAGAACTATGTCGAAGATTAATTCTTCGCTTCGGAAGTTATCCGGGGATCCGAATACCACTTCCAGTGTAACTGAGCCTGTGCAATTGGCCTCTACACCTGGTATGACGCCTTTAAAGGTCGTCTTTGTAGGTTTAATCCTTGAGGGGTCTATGCCCATTTTATGCACTATATCCTGATAAAGCAGGTTCAGGCTGCTGCCGCCGTCCATCAGGACTCTGGTGAGGTGAAATCCATCAACGATTGGGTCTAAAACCAATGCGGCAAATCCGCCGTGGCGGGTGCTGGTGGGGTGGTCCCTTCGGTCGAAAGTGATTGGGCAGGAGGACCATGGATTGAACTTCGGGGCAACTGGCTCCATCGCGTATACATCCCTGAGTGCACGCTTCCGCTCCCTTTTGGGTATGTGGGTTGTGTATATCATGTTCAACATCCGCACTTTTGGGGGAAACCCTTCTGTCCTCTATTGTTCGGCGGTCGGTCTCTGCCTCGTCATCGCTATGCAGCCCCTTGTCGTTGTTTTCGGCAATTAACTTGCCTGCCTGCTTGAATACCCAATAGTCCTTGTTGGTGTGGTTAGCTGGCTTTTCGGGGGTGCCGTGTATCTGGCACGAGCGGTCGAGTATTCGGTCCAAATTGGACGGACCCGGAGTAGTTCTTTTGAATGGCTTTTTCCGTTGACCGGGTTTAGAGCCTCTGAATCCGGCATTGACTGTCGTATCCTCACTATTGTCGCTGTTAATGCGGCGTTTGTTTTTATTGCGACGCGGCCTGCCATTGCAGTCCTTGATATCTGGACTGCCAGAATTTTTACTGAGGTTGTTGCTGCGTGCTAGCCAGCTGTCCTCACCCGCGCACAAGCGGGTCATGAGTGACGTGAGGGCTGGCATGGATTTTGGCTTTTCCTGTCCCAGGTGCCGGGCAAGCCACTCGTCGCGGATGTTATGTTTGAAAGCCGCGAGGGCCTCCGCATCCGGACAATTGACGATTTGATTTTTCTTGGTTAAGAACCGTGTCCAGAATTGTCTGGCCGATTCGTCTGGCTGCTGAATTATACGGCTTAGGTCGTCAGCGTCTGGTGGTCGCATGTACGTGTCTTGGAAGTTATCGAGGAATGCAGCTTCCAGGTCTTCCCAGCTCCCAATTGACTCTGCTGGCAAGCTATTAAGCCAATGTCGGGCTGGTCCTTTAAGCTTGAGTGGGAGATATTTGATGGCATGGAGATCATCACCGCGGGCCATGTGGATATGAAGGAGATAGTCCTCGATCCAAACCGTGGGGTCTGTTGTGCCATCATAAGATTCAATGTTCACGGGTTTAAACCCTTCAGGGATTTGATGATCCATTACTTCATCTGTGAAGCATAGTGGGTGTGTGGCGCCTCTGTATTGGGCGATATCACGACGGAGTTCAAAAGAGCTTTGTATATTTTGTTCGGCCCGGCCGGACTTACTGTGTCCGGCGCGACGGTTGTCGTCGCATATCATGGGGCGCCCACGCGATCCATAGATTGATCTTGATTGTCTTGCCTTATCCTCCAATATATATCGCAAGTCCGGAGCATTCCCCTGTGGCCTTGTGCTTTTCGAGCGATGCCGGGGTACGGTTCTGGTGGAGGGCCTAGAGGCCTCTCTGTCGCGGCCACGGGGTGGTCGGTCAGCCGTATTGTCTGTTGGTGATGCAGGTTCATATGCCTCCTCCTCTAATTGGGGGAGCAGCTTGCGTTTAGGGTAGCTTTTGGAGGGGCGGTCGAGCTCATGCTCTTCGGCCACAAGGACTTCAGTCCATCTGTCGGCTAGCAGATCTTGATCAGCTTTAAGCTGCTGCTGCTTTTTCTTGAGGCTGTTTGCCGTGGCCATAAGCCTGCGTTTAAAACACTCTTGTTCGACGGGATCCTCAGGCACGACGAATTCGTCATCGTCGAGGCTTGCCTCATCTCCGGAGGGAGGCATGTAATCCTCTACTTCTTCGTCTGCTGCTTTCTCATGAGGGCTGGCGTCTCCGTCCTCCTGCGCTGAATCTTGCTGGAGGGGGTTGTCTTCGGCACTTTCTGGGGTGTTATTGTCTCCGGTGCCGGAATCTCCATTCTTGCTGCGGCGGGATTTAGAGCGGCGCCGCTGACGCGGCGCTTGGGCTGTTTCTTGGAGGGGTCATCCTCCGCTGTTCCTTCGCCATTCCCATCCTTTGGGATATCCACCATGTATATGTCATATGATGAGGTGGCTTTCCAGTGCCCAGTAGATGCTGGTTCTTGGTCGTCTCCGGCATCGTCGTCCATACCGTCGATGTCTTCGGAGTCGAAGTCTAGCATGTCGGTTAGATCGTCGACAGTGGCTACTAAGTGGGTGGTGGGTGGGCTTTGAATTTCTTCATCGTCCGCATCCCAACTGTCCTGACCGCAGTCCGGCCAGGGATCTCCTGATAATGAGAGATACTTTAGCGAACTCAAGATGTCGCCAAAAGGTGAGTGTTGAAAGATGTCCGCAGCGGTGAACTCCATGGCCGGCGCCCAATCGGATTCGACTGGAGGGGGCGCGGGAGGTTCGGAGTTCGGCCAGGAGTCCGGCACCTCGGAGTCACGAGCTTCATGAGGGACAAGGTCAGTGTTCGGCTCTATCGCCGTAGAGGTTGCAGCCCCCGAGGCGGTGTCTAGCCACCCGTCCTCGATCTGCGCAGCCGGCTCCGAATTGAAGATCGGAGCGGACTCGTGTGCGGCCTCCAGGTTACTGTCCGGCTGTAGAGCTAAGTCATGCCCGTCGTGACAGTGCGGCGCGCTCGGCTGTGGCTCGAATCCATCGAAGATCAAGTCCCCGCGGATGTCAGTCGTGAAGTTCAAACTTCCAAATCTGACCTGGCGGCCAGGGGCATAGCTTTCGATCTGCTCCAGATGGCCAAGCGAATTGGCCCACAGTGCAAAGCCGCCGAATACGAAGATCTGTCTGGGGAGGAAGGTCTCACCCTGGACTGCGTCCTTGTTGATGATCGAAGAAGCCATCGAGCCTATCAGTGACGACACAGAGGAATTCTCAATGAAAGCACCAATGTCGGTGTCAAAACCGGCGGATCTCGGGTAGGGGGTCCCGAACTGTGCATCTAGGCAGATGGTAACAGGAGACAAGGGGCACGATGTTTTACCCAGGTTTGGGCCCTCTTGATGGAGGTAAAACCCTACGTCCTACTTGATTGATATTGATGTTGTGGGTATTACAAGAGTAGATCTACCACGAGATCAAGGAGGCTAAACCCTAGAAGCTAGCCTATGGTATGATTGTTGTTCGTCCTACGGACTAAAGCCATCCAGTTTATATAGACACCGGAGAGGGCTAGGGTTACACAGAGTCGGTTACAATGGTAGGAGATCTACATATCCGTATCGCCAAGCTTGCCTTCCACGCCAAGGAAAGTCCCATCCGGACACGGGACGAAGTCTTCAATCTTGTATCTTCATAGTCTTGGAGTCTGGCCGATGATGATAGTTCGGCTATCCGGACACCCCCTAGTCCAGGACTCCCTCACTAACACTAAACAAGATAGTAAATATGAGCAAAACATAAATAGCACGATATAGCATAAGCTCAATAAGGTAATAAGGTACGATAGAGTGCATATGTCTTACACCATATGATAAACTTAGTCTCACAAGCACAACCAAACCAGAGCAAACAAGTTCAATAGACGGAAAGCAAAGCAAACGATGAAACACACAACACACGACACGCAAATCCTACACTCTCTCCCCCTTTGGCATCCAGACACCAAAAAGGCAGAGAGGGCACCTACAACAAAGGTGGTAGCTCAGGCAGAAAACGACTCCTCGTCACCAGACTCCGCAGCAGGAATGTACTCCTCTTCAGAATCGGTCCACTGGTAGCCCTGCTTAGCCATCCGGGCAGCCTCGGGGGTGATGTGCTTCTCAGAGCCGTTGGCCACGTCCTCCCCGCACGCCCTCAAGATCCTGATGTCGCGACGGCGACCCTCCTTCTGAGCAACATGGGCCTTGTACTGACCCTGGACCTGCATGCAGAATAGCCTCTTCATCTTGATCTTCAGCTTCTTCGCCCAAGAGGGCTCAGCAGAGGGAGTAGTGAAAGCAGAACGGTCCTCAGCAGCCTCTTCCGCCTCAATCTCCTCCTCATCCACAACCATCTTGGCAGCCTCAGCAGAAGTGGTGGTGTTCCCATTGGGGCTTGATGCGGAGCCTGATGGGCTCATGATGAATCCAGCCTGGAGATTCAAACTCATCATTGGGAAAGAGCTGCTCCCAAATCTTGGAGATCAGGTGAAACAGGTAAGGCCCATATATGGGGACCTTACGGTTGAACACGGCGAACTGAAGCTCACACCACATGATATGTGAAACATCAAGTGGCTGAGTCTGAGCCTGACGGGCCTCCTCACAAAGGAGCATCATGTTAACGAGGTAAGCATGCACCTGTCCCATGTCACCAATGCGCGGGAAGAGGGTGTTCCGGAAGAGCCGATGCATGATGTCAAGAAAGGGGTTAAGAACCCACACCTTCTTATTGTTTGGAAGTGTCTTCTGAACAAGGAATGGCATGAGCTTGTTCTTGTTGGCAGACTCAGATTTGGCATGAGGGCGAACTCCAACTGGCGTGTCGAGCCCTTCATCTGGAACGTTAAGCAACTCCATGAACTCCTTCCATGTAGCAGACATCCGTCGACCATTGGTCATCCAAGTCATGGTCCTTGCTTCATCGACGCCGAAGTGGACCAAAGCAAAGAACTGTGCTATGATCTCTGGATAAAAATCCTTGTGGAAGGTGAGCATGTGTTCAATGTCGAACTGCTCCACTAGATCCAAGGCCTCTCCGAATTACCCATGGTGCTTGTCCCGCCTCATATGATGCATGTCAATCCAGTGAACTTCGACGTAGTGGTTCTACTTGGCCTTGATCACATCCATATAGATCAGATTCTGCTTCTTGGTCCAGAAGAGATCATTGCCTCATGAGTTAGCCCGGGGAGTCACATAGGGATTGAGCTTCCTTCGAATGACAAACTCGGCCTGGGGCATCTCATCCATGCCCATGATGGGCTCCTTCTGCTTGTTGGTGGTGTGCTTGGTCCTGCGTTGGGAAGCAGATGACCCCTCTGGAGCTTCATTTGGGTTGCGCAGCTGCTTTGACCCTGTGTCATGGCTGGGATTCGAGCGACGAGCAAAATAACCGGAGCCACCACCTAGACACAAAAACACAAAAACACGCACGAGAAACAAGACAAATCAATGCAAAAGACATAGGCCAAACCGAAGGAAACAAAAAGCATGAGATCTGGAAAACACAAAGAGCGCTGGATAAATCTACGGTAGTACCAGGCAGGTTTACGGATGTAAAAAATTACATCCGCTCCAGCCGCGGTAGTACCGTGCCGGGGTGGCACAGTAGTACCGCTCCTAGGGTGGAAGTAATTTTTTACTTCCGAACGCCAAGCGGTAGTACCGCACCAAGGTGCGGAAGTGCCGCAAGGCGTCAGAAACACGCGAGGCTGCGGTAGTACCGCTCCAGGAGGAACGGTAGTACTGCGCAGATCGAAAACCACGACAAGAGTCGCGGATCTGGATCTAGAACCTCCGCACGACAACATCGGTACTACCGTTGATCAACCGGAACTATTTTGACTATCCAAAGAGCATGCTTACTACACTACCACGCTCCTACGAATCCCACTTGCACAGATTTAGCCAAAAAACTCAAGAACACCACATGCATCTCCCCAAGACCTAAAGCACAAGGAAGGACGAAAAAGGAGAGGAACTTGGGGAAAAACCTTGGTCCATGGCAAGAGGGCGAGGTGGGGAACGATCCCACCGGTCGGAATTCGAGGAGAGCGGCCAGAGACGGAGATCCGGCGAAGGCCTCCGGCGCCGTTCTTGGGCAGGAGAGAGAGAGACGGGGTGGGGAATAGAGATGAATGGGTCAGGGGAAGTTAGAACTTCCCCTGTCCCGCTCTTAACCCCCACCCTCTCGCGTGGGCGCGAAAGTACCGCGGGTCATCACGGTAGTACCGCCCGGGCGGAAGTACCGCGTGCTGGGTGGTAGTACCGCTCTTTCAACGACAGTAATAAATTACTGCCACGATGGTAGTGGTAGTACCGTGCCCCTGGAAGGCAACGGAGTAAACATAGAGCCACCAACTCCTGCAGTAGTACCGTGGCTCGCCACGGTAGTACTGTAATCCAAGTAAGTGCAAGAAACACACGAGAGAAAGAGAGCAACAGCAATACAACCTTCGAAAACACCGAACAACTAAGAAGCAAACACAAATGACGACACAAACACAGCACAGACAAGAGGAAGGCACACGACAACGAAGACCAACCATGAGACACAACCTCTCCTAGGAGAGGGCTGTGGCCGGAGCCACCTATGTTTGAGTCAATTGGTATGGCACCCCGAAGAATTATCCTTGGGCCCATGACCAAAACTCATCTTTGAAGCACAAGTACCATAAAAATGGCTAATGTGAAAGAGTTAATCAATTTATGCATAATGCGGGGAGGGAGAGTTCATTGAGAGAACAACACTCCCCCTATGTCCATGCCTACACCTAAACTAGACAACAAGTTGAGTGAGGTGGGGTGTGCAAGGGTTCAAGTCATATTGCTCGAATCAATGATATTTAGCTCATGCCTTAACTCGCGAAATCTTGCTTCATCCAAGGGCTTCGTAAAAATATCGGCAAGGTTATCACGAGTGTTGACATACTTGAGTTTGATCTCCTCTCGCCTAATATGATCCCGGATGAAGTGATACCGAATCTCAATATGCTTCGTCTTGAAGTGTTGCACCGGGTTGAGAGAAATCTTGATGGCACTTTCATTGTCACACCAAAGAGGCACTTTGCCACAAATGACACCGTACTCCTTTAAAGTTTGCCTCATCCATAGGAGTTGTGCACAACAACTACTGGCTGCCACATACTCCACTTCGGTGGACGAGAGAGACACACAACTTTGCTTCTTGGAAGACCAAATCACCAAAGAGCAACCAAGAAATTGGCACCCTCTGGAAGTCGACTTCCTATCCACTTTGTCTCCCGCCCAGTCGGAATCCGTAAATCCTTCAAGCTTGAAGTTTGCTCCTCTTGGTACCAAAGGCCAAAGTTTGGGGTATGAGCCAAATATCGAAAGATTCACTTGACCGCCACATAGTGGCTTTCCTTCGGTGCGGCTTGAAACCGTGCACATATTCCCACACTCAACATGATATCCGGTCTAGATGCACAAAGGTAAAGCAAGGAGCCAATCATGGAGAGATATACCTTTTGATCCACTGTTTTACCATTGGGATCAATGTCAAGTTGGCACTTGGTGGGCATTGGAGTAGTAGCCGGCTTGACATCACTTAGCTTGAATCTTTTTAGCATGTCTTGAGTGTATTTGGCTTGGTTGATGAAGGTTCCTTCTCTTCTTTGCTTGATATCGAACCCGAGGAAGAACTTTAACTCTCCCATCGAAGACATCTTGAACTTAGAGGTCATGAGAGCAGCAAATTCCTCATTGAAAGCTTTGTTAGGGGAACCAAAGATAATATCATCAACATATAGTTGGCATACAAACAACTCCCCTTTGACCTTCTTAGTAAAAAGAGTGGGATCGATTTGCCCAACCTCAAACCCACGATCTTGTAGCAACTCGGTAAGGTGGTCATACCACGCACGTGGGGCTTGCTTAAGGCTATAGAGTGCCTTATCGAGTTGATACACATGATCTGGGAACTCGAACCCGGGGGGTTGCTTGACATAAACCAACTCATTAATAGGACCATTAAGAAAAGCACTCTTCACATCCATTTGTTGTAACTTAAAGTTGTGATGGGAAGCATAAGCAATCAACAAACGAATGGATTCAAGGCGAGCAACGGGAGCAAAAGTTTCACCGTAGTCGATACCCTCGACTTGGGAGTAGCCTTGTGCTACCAATCTTGCCTTGTTGCGAATGATGTTCCCATGAGCATCTTGCTTGTTCTTGAATATCCACTTGGTTCCAATGACGTTGTGGTTCCCCGACGGCCTTGGCACCAATATCCACACCTTGTTGTACTCGAAGTTATTGAGTTCTTCATGCATGGCATTGAACCAATCCGAATCTTCGAGTGCCTCATAGACCTTTTGGGTTCAGCACAAGAGACAAACGCGTGATGCTCACAATAGTTTCCTAATTGTCTACGAGTGCTTACCCCCTTTCTTAAGCTTCCAACCACATTTTCCATGAGATGACCTTTGGTGGTGAGCTTGGAAGCAATCTTCACGGCACGGTGCTCTAACTCCTCCTCGGATGTGGAAGGAGGAGGGGTAACTTGATCATCTTGAGCACCGTCTTGAGCTTGTTCTTGGACTTGAACTTGCTCAAGGGGGAGAACTTGACCTTGGGCATCATTTGGTGGTTCACCACCATCTTGAGGTTGATCTTGCCCTTGGTTCTGTTCGAGAGGTTGAGGGCCTTCACTTTGTTCTTCGGAAGCGTGTGGGTCTTGGGAAGGTGATGGCTCCACATGAGTGGAGCATTGTCCTTCTCCTTCGGCCACAAGGGGTTCCTCAATGGGTAGTATATGACCAATACCCATTCTTCTTATGGCTTGGGGAGGAATTTCATCACCTACATCACAAGTACCACTTTGCTCCACTTGGGAGCCGTTATTCTCATCAAACTCTACGTTACACGTCTCCTCAATGAGTCCGGTAGACTTGTTGAGGACACGGTAAGCATGAGAGTTTGAAGCATAACCAACAAATATGCCCTCATAAGCTCTAGCCTCAAATTTAGACAAACGAACACCTTTCTTGAGAATGAAACACTTACACCCGAACACCCGGAAGTACTTGAGGTTGGGCTTGTTACCGGTAAGAATCTCGTATGGAGTCTTGTTCAAGCCTTTACGGAGATAGAGCCGATTGGATGCATGACATGTTGTGTTGATGGCTTCGGCCCAAAAGTTGTATGGAGACTTGAACTCTGCCATCATGGTCCTTGCCGCATCCATCAACGTCCAGTTCTTCCTCTCTGTGACACCATTTTGTTGAGGGGTATATGGTGTAACATATTGATGCTTGATCCCCTCATCACTAAGAAACTCATCCAAGGTGTAGTTCTTGAACTCGGTGCCATTGTCACTTCTTATTGTCAAGATCTTTGCATCATATTGACGTTGAGCTTCATTTGCAAAGTCGATGACAGTTTGTTGAGTCTCACTCTTCCTCTTGAAGAAGAATACCCAAGTATATCTTGAATAATCATCCACAATCACCAAGCAATACTTTCTACCTCCAAGACTATCAAAGGATGGGGCCCCAAAGAGATCCATGTGAAGGAGCTCCAAGGGTCTCTTCGAATAAATGATAGTCGTGGGAGGGTGAGCCTTTTCATGAAGCTTTCCTTCGATACAAGCACTGCAAGCACAATCTTTAGCAAAACTAACATTTGTTAGTCCACGAACATGGTCCCCCTTGAGAAGACTTTGCAAAGATCTCATATTGACGTGGGCTAGACGGTGATGCCATAGCCATCCCACATCAACTTTAGCCATTAGGCATGTCGCGGTCTTAGTGGGTCGCTCCGAAAAGTTAATCACATAGAGACCATTCTCGACATGTCCAACAAAGGCTACTTTAAGAGTCTTCCTCCACAAGAGGGCCATGGTATCAATATCAAAGAAGGTGGCAAACCCCATGAGTGCAAGTTGACAAACGGAAAGAAGATTGACTGCAAGGGACTCGACAAGCATGACTTTCTCTATCGTTAGATCATGAGAAATGACAACCTTGCCAAGAACCAATACCTTAGAAGATGAGGCATCACCCCACTCGGCGTTGGTGGGCATAGAAGGGATCTTGTGCACGTCCACCACCAACTCCTTGCTTCTGGTCATATGATTTGTTGCTCCACTATCGAGCAACCATGATCCTCCACCGGAAGCAAACCCCTACATGAAATCAATGCTTGGTTTTAGGTACCCATTGAGTAATGGGTCCTTTAATGTTACCAACAAGGGTTTTGGGAACCCAAATAGACCATTCAATGTACTCATAAGGAGAACCAACAAATTTAGCATAAACATGTCCATCACTAGCACGGCATAACACATAAGAGGGGTTAAAGTCGTCGGCTTTGTTGGAAGGGGTGGCATTGCCCTTTTTGGCATCACCACCCTTCACATTGTTCTTCTTCTCCTTAGGAGCACCCTCTCCCTCCTTCAAAAATGTTTGCTTGAGAGGAGGAGGTCGTTTGGTCTTGTCATTCTTCTTCTTGTTCTTGGACTTGGGGGTAAACCCAACTCCCTCCTTGGCCACAACTTCCTTTTGATTGCTCAAAAGGTCATTGAGGTTTTTATCACCTTGAATGCATGTCACAAGACATTTCTTCAATTGCTCTTTCAACTGGACATTCTCCCCCACAAGATGCACATGCTCACAACATGGGTTAGTAGCATTTGCATTATCAATTAAGACCATATGAGGAAAAGTGGCTTTCTTCTTGGTTAACTTCACTTGGAGTTGAGCATGATACTCATTGAGGCTAGCATGAGCACCCTTCAAGGCCTTGTGAGCCTTGTCAAGTACATCAAACTCCTCTTTGAGTCTAGCAAGATCAACCCCAAGTTTAGCCTTCTCGGAGTTTGCCACACGAGAGACAACAATAGCATGATCAAGATCTTTCTTTAATTTAGCATGGTCATCATTGTGTGACTCCTCAAGAGTTAAACGATGCCCACGCTCTTCCTCAAGAGCATTAGAGAGATCCAATATCTCATCGGCATAGTCACGACTATGTCCTTCCATCTTAGAGATGGTTTCTTCATGAGCCTCGATCATGTCATTGGCTTCACCAAGTTGTTCCAAGAGAGCAACAAAGTGCTTCTTGAATTTGCCTTTGAGTTTACTCATAAAAGACTCAAATTCATTCATCTCTTCATTAGACCCCTCATTTTTATCAATGCAATCCGTCAAGGAAGGATTAGTAATGATGGTGGTTTTGATGTTGGGGGTTACCTTGTTAGTGGCTTTAGCCATGAGGCACTTGGTGGTGATGTTCTCGTTGGGTGAATCAAAGAGAGACACCCGGGGAGTTGTAGCAATGGCAACGGAGGCCATGGCCATTGAGGGAGTCCTGGACTAGGGGGTGTCCGGATAGCCGAACTATCATCATCGGCCGGACTCCAAGACTATGAAGATACAAGATTGAAGACTTCGTCCCATGTCCGGATGGGACTTTCCTTGGCGTGGAAGGCAAGCTTGGCGATATGGATATGTAGATCTCCTACCATTGTAACCGACTCTGTGTAACCCTAGCCCTCTCCGGTGTCTATATAAACCGGATGGTTTTAGTCCATAGGACAAACAACAATCATACCATAAGCTAGCTTCTAGTGTTTAGCCTCCTTGATCTCGTGGTAGATCTACTCTTGTAATACCCACATCATCAATATCAATCAAGCAGGATGTAGGGTTTTACCTCCATCAAGAGGGCCCGAACCTGGGTAAAACATCGTGTCCCTTGTCTCCTGTTACCATCCGCCTAGACGCACAGTTCGGGACCCCCTACCCGAGATCCACCGGTTTTGACACCGACATTGGTGCTTTCATTGAGAGTTCCTCTGTGCCGTCGCAATCAGGAGGGATGCCTTTTCCCATCTTTAAAGACGGCGCCGTTGCCAAGGGAGCTTTAGCCACCGGCCAAACTATCCGGCTTGGTGGTTTTCTTATGACCGCCTGTTCGGCCATCGCTCCGACAATGACCTCTCAGGTCATCAAAAGCGATCTTCACGTCAACTCGGAATTCACCGAGCAGCTAGATCTGATGGAGCTCTCCTCCGTAAATGAGCTCTTGGATCGCATCACCGCCCTAGGAGTCGCTATAGACTACGATCAGATTGGGCTTAAAACTGATCTGAGAGAAATTAACTCTCCCCAGGCTACCCACCACGTTACTGTGGTAGAGGAACAACGCGGCGACTCTTCTTCTATGTTAAAGACCAGTTATGTCCGGATTCCCGATCCCTCCATGCCGGATTCCCGCGGGGGGACGGATGTCAATCAAGTACTGAACCTAAAGTCAGGCATCGGACCAGATTTGTTGGATAACATCCAGCAATCCAAGCTTCCAAATCCGGAAACTTCTCGGCCTTTGAGCCTCAGATTGGGCGGGATTCCGAATTTAATTCCGCCCGCCCACCCAAACATAAGCGATCTATCTCAAATACGGCAAGAGCCCGATGAAACAGTACATCATTACTAGGCCAGATTCCTCCTGGTTATGGACAGGATAAAGGACTGCCGTGAGGAAAGCGCAATCTCAATTTTCTGCAACAATTGCATGGACAAGGGAATAATGAACGCCATAAGTCGTCGTGAAGTTACACGCTTCGCCGACCTGGCGACCATAGTACAAAAATACTGTGCGATGGAGAGTGCCTAGAAAACTGAAACCAGGTTTTGGGACAATCCGGCCCTGAACATAGCCCTAGTTCGAAATAAAAGGGTGCGTCATACTCAAGCACCTGGGTCAAAAACCAAAAAGCAAAAAACCCCTAAAGGGCACGGAACCGTACTAGAGGGATGGCTCAGCGGACCCTGTAAAATCCATAGTACAGAGGGCGCCACTCCAACACATAGCCTTCGAGCATGTTGGATACTACGGCAGGTGGCCAAAAGTGGCGAAGGTTTTCTAGCCCCGGGTAACTAGCCCAACAGTACCAGTACGGTATTAACAGTCTTCGAGACTTTCGCATCAAATAATATGCGGAAACGAACAATCCGCAGCCTCGCCGAAGTCTACCAAGTAGCAACAACAAATCCATGGAGCGACACGGCTATCACCTTCAATGCCAGCGATGAACCTAAATTCCGAACAGCCCGAGCACCAGCCGCATTAGTCCTCAGTCCAATAGTGGACGGCTTTCGTCTTACCAAGGTACTCATGGATGGCGGCAGCGGATTAAACCTCATCTACGAGGAAACCCTCCAAAAAATGGAAATAGACTGGAGCCGCATTGAGCGAAGCAGCACAACCTTTAGAGGAATAATCCCTAGTCGAGAAGTACGCTGCACAGGAAAAATCACACTAGACGTAGTGTTCGGCTCATTGGACAATTACAGGTCCGAGGAGGTCACGTTCCAAGTGGCCCCGTTCGGCAGCGGATATCACGCCTTGTTAGGGCGAGAGGCATTCACAATTTTCCAAGCTATACCCCATTACGGGTACATGAAGCTTAAAATGCCCGGGCCCAATGGAATCATCACTCTTGTCAGTGATCCAGATACAGCACTCCGCACTGAAAATAAGACAGCCGCACTAGCCCTAGAGGCACTATCCGAAGCCCTAGCGGCAGAGGAACTCACTGCGCTGCGCTCCACGGTGAATAGGGATGATGTGATACTCGATAAGAGATCTAAGTCCACCTATTTTAAACCAGCAGACGAAATAGTCAAATTCCATGTCCATCCAACGGACCCCACAAAGAATGCCTCCATTGGGGCACAATTAAACCCTGATGTAGAAGCTGCACTACGAGAATTCCTTCAGGAAAATTGGGACATTTTTGCCTGGCACCCTTCAGATATGCCAGGAATCCCACGCAGGCTGGCAGAACACAGCCTAAATATCCTAAAAGGATTCAAGCCAGTCAAACAGGCTCTTCGGCGATTTTCCGAACCCAAAAGACAGGCAATGGGAGAGGAGCTACCCAAACTCTTAGAAGCCAGATTCATCAAGATATAAAACATCCGGACTGGCTAGCAAACCTAGTAATGGTACCAAAAAAGGACAAATCCTGGCGCCTTTGTGTCGATTTCAAAGACCTTAACAAGGCCTGTCCAAAGGATCCTTTCCCCCTCCCCCGCATCGACCAAATCATCGATGCTACCGCAGGGCACGATTCATTGTGCTTCCTCGACACATACTCCGGATACCATCAAATCAAGATGGCGGAAACAGACCAGGCCGCAACGGCATTCATTACTCCATACAGACCATTCTGCTTCAACACAATGCCCTTCGGACTCAAAAACGCCGGCGCAACATATCAGCGCATGATTCAGACATGTCTGGCTACCCAGATAGGCAAAACAGTGGAGGCATACATAGATGATGTGGTCGTTAAGACCAAACACATCGAAACTCTAGTAGACGATTTGAGGCTTACATTCGACAACCTCCGAGCATATGCCATTAAGCTCAACCCGGAAAAATGTGTTTTCGGCATACCAGCCGGAAAGCTCCTGGGCTTCATTGTATCCGGTAGAGGAATTGAAGCAAACCCAGCCAAGATCCGAGCTCTGTCACAATTGGATATCCCAAAAGACCTCAAACAAATACAAAAAGTAACTGGATGCGTGGCGGCTCTAAGCCGCTTCATCTCCCGTTTGGGAGAAAAGGCACTGCCCCTCTATCGCCTCCTCTGGCGCACCGAACACTTCGAATGGACGGATGCTGCCACGGCCGGACTCGAAGAAATTAAGGCCATATTGGCAATAAATCCGGTCCTGGCCGCGCCCAACCTGGGCGAACCGATGTTATTATATATCGCGGCAACACATCAAGTTGTCAGCGCGGTACTCGTTGTCGAACGAGAAACAGAAGGGCACAAATTCCCTCTTCAAAAACCAGTGTACTACGTATCCACTGTCTTAACTCCATGCAAGTCCCGGTACCCACATTATCAAAAGATAGCATACGCGGTGTTCATGGCATCCCGGAAGCTGCGACACTACTTTCAAGAGTGTTCCATAACAGTGGCCTCCGAAGTACCTCTCAACGACATTATAAACAACCGCGAGGCGACGGGCAGGATTGCAAAATGGGCCATTGAGCTCTTACCATTTGACATAATCTACAAACCACGGCGAGCTATAAAGTCACAAGTTTTGGCTGACTTCATCGCCGAATGGACCGAAGCCGAACTCCCTAAAGAGTACAGCGCATACTCCAATTGGATCATGCATTTCGACGGCTCCAAAATGTTGGCCGGCTTGGGGGCTGGCGTCATCTTGACGTCCCCAACCGGAGACACAGTCCAATACGTACTTCAAATAATGTACACGGACTCCAACAATGCAGCCGAATATGAGGCCCTTCTACATGGTCTCTGGATGCCAATCTCCATGGGTATTCAACGCCTAGAGGTGCACGAGGATTCAAACCTCGCAATATCCCAAGTAAATGGAGACTTTGACGCCAAGGATCCGAAAATGGTAGCCTACCATAACGCCGTCCTAAAAATTTCAGCTCGGTTCGAAGGACTCGAATTCCACCATGTAGCCCGGGATAATAACCAGGCAGGAGACGTGTTGGCACGCATCGGCGCAAAACACGACGCCGTCCCTCCAAACATCTTCCTGGAGCGGCTCTTTAAGCCATCCGTATTATGGGAAGAGGAGTCCGGAAATAACAACCCGAAACCAACCGCACCACCCAACACGGAACATTCTGACACAATCGGTGGCTCAGCCAATGAAATAACACCTTCAGCCCACGAAATAATGGCAGTAATTGCCCCGTGGACGGAACCATTCCTAGCCTACTTAATTAGGCAGGAACTTTTCGAAGACCAAAATGAGGCCCGCTCCATAGTTCGGCGATCTAAAGCCTACAAGGTCCATGAGGGAGAACTTTATAAGAAAAGCACAACCGGAGTCCTTCAAAGGTGTATCTCCGAAGAGGAAGGGCGAAATCTCCTGGCTGAAATTCATGCCGGACTCGGCGGGCACCACGCCGCAGCCCGGGCCCTTGTAGGAAAGGCCTTCCGTACAGGATTTTATTGGCCGACAGCCCGGGCAGATGCTCAGGACTTAGTCCAACGATGCGTCGGTTGCCAGCTCTTTGCTAATCAAAGCCACATGCCACCCACCGCCCTCAAAACTATACCCATCACTTGGTCGTTCGTGGTCTGGGGGCTTGACATGGTTGGACCCCTTAAAGGGGGAACCCACAAGCAAAAATACTTATTGGTCATGGTGGACAAATTCACCAAATGGATAGAGGCCAGGCCGGTTAAAACGGCAGAACCCGGACCTGTGATAGACTTCATATCCGGGGTAGTACACCATTTTGGCGTCCCCCGCAGCATCATCACTAATAACGGCACGAATTTCACGGCCGACGAGGTTAAACTCTGGTGCAAAAACATGGGCATCAAGCTCGACTATGCTTCAGTCTATCACCCTCAAACTAACGGTCAAGTCGAACGAGCAAATGGTCTAATCATGAGCGGCATTAAACCCAGATTAGTGCGGTCCCTCACGGAATCTAACACGCACTGGGTAGAGGAGCTCGACTCCTTACTCTGGGGGCTGCGGACCACGCCAAACCGCACTACCGGATTCACACCATTTTTTATGGTATACGGCGCAGAGGCAGTTTTGCCCTGCGATATAATTCATGACTCACCTCGCGTGCGTATGTACGAAGAAAGAGAAGCCGAGTTGGATCGGCAGGATAGTTTGGACACCTTAGAGGAGGAGCGCGACGTGGCAAAATCCCGTTCCGCATTCTATCAGCAGCAGGCTCGAAGATATCAAAGCAGAGAAGTACGGGCCAAAACTTACAATGTTGGCGAGCTAGTTCTACGCCTGTCGGACAAGAAAAAGGACAAACTTAAGCCCAAATGGGAAGGTCCCTTCATCATCGACCAAGTCCTTACCAGCGGTGCATACCGTCTACGCAACACATCTGACAACCGACTCGAGCCGAACCCATGGAACGCAGCCCGTCTCCGAAGATTCTACGCCTAGCGCCGGACTCAGAGTTCGTCTCCTTCCTCCGTCCACCTTTCATTTTTTTTCGCTGTCTTTTGTTTCCCTCCTTTTTCCTCCCTCTTTCAGTAAAAGCCTTTGAGGGCTGATCTGCGCATTGTTCGCACACACTTGATGTGCTACTCGCACTCGTTATACCTGGGGGCTTCTTTAACAGAAGCTTATTTATACGGGCTTCATGCCCAACACATGTGTCATACTTCCGCATGTACCTTTTACTCACCAGTATATGCATCGATATGACTTAAGTTTTGGCCAAGCTGGGTTGCCTGGCTCCTGTGCTTACCCCTATGTTCCCGATTGTTCGGCTAGGAGGTAAAGGGAGCACCTCTGCAATTGTTACTGCCGGGTCAGCCGGATGTGTATCTCAGACTGGGTGAAGCCGAAGGCTAGCGTTCTTAAGAGAATATTCGGTCGGTGACTTGAAAGATGATTTATTACTTATTTATTTATCTTCCCCCAGATGCTTTTTCTGCTCTTTTCGCAGTCCGGGCATGCCTCCCAGGGAAAGGAACCCCTAACGGAACTATTCTCCCTGGAAGATGTTTCTTACTAACCATGTAATATAACATAGATAGTTGGGCACTTGTCTGATAAAGCACTTATGACCCCTACGCCTGGTCTCCATGCATGCCCTGGTTTTTGTATAACCGTGAGGGTATTTGGACACACTCCGAATTGTTGGGTCCCGAGGTTGAAGCAAAAAGGTCCGCAAAGACAAACGATCTACAATCCGGCTAGAAGGCATTTTACATGTCATTTTAAATTATATCGTCAAACTGACTGATTGTACTCCTCTTCAATCCCATCTAACAGGCTGTCTAGTTTACAGTCCCGTTGGGAATGTTTCGCGGCCAACTCTACTTGGCCGTACATCAGGCTCATAGGGATCTCCTTCCCATCGGGCCCCACAGGTCCGACCTCGGCCATGTAGTTTGGGTTAGCCTTCATGTACCGCGTCTTCACCATGGCCCAGGCCTCCCTGGCGCCTTGACGGCAGGCCGATATCTTCCATAGACGGAAGCGTTGCGGTACTCCCTGAAGCTTCTCAGCAAGCCCTCCAAGACCCTCGGGTAGGGATACGGACGGCCATAAGGCCTGAACGACGCCGCTCATCGCCTGCCGGACATGTTCGTGCAGTTGCAGCAGCTCGGGAAGAAGGTCACCCGTGGAACCAGGCATTTCCTCCGCCGGACAACCCGTGAGCACACCTACAGACACATTTCTGTCAATCGACTTCCTCGCCGAACTCTTCTTTTCAAAAGAGTTTGCTCAAGCACTTACTATAAATGTCGCGACGAAGCCGCCGATTATCCTTTACGGAGTTAGACAGCTGGACCCGGACATCTTTTAGTTCTTCGCCCAGCTGGGTGTTGGCATCTTGGAGTTTGTTCCTCTCCTGCTGCACCCTCATAAGCACCTTCTCGC
The DNA here is from genome assembly GCF_018294505.1 of Triticum aestivum. Taxonomy (NCBI): domain Eukaryota; kingdom Viridiplantae; phylum Streptophyta; class Magnoliopsida; order Poales; family Poaceae; genus Triticum; species Triticum aestivum. Next base: position 166,470,316 of record NC_057801.1, on the reverse strand, counting down.
TGGCCTTCAGCTGGCGCAGCAGATGTTGCTTGTCCGGATCTAGTCCGGCACCCTCTGCAATATTATTGTCAGACTAAATGCACACGCCGCACTTCATAAACTACTTATCTTTTCGAAATATGTATTACCAGAGGGGGTCTCTGTGGCTCCCCCGGCGGCGGCTAGTGCGGCCTCAAGTTGGGCCTTGCATTCTTGAAGCTCCCGGGACAGGTGGGTATTCTTCTCTGTAAGATCCTGCGTAACAAATGATCCTTAAATCAGTTAGTTTAACTATTTTAAGTCTCGGGGGCTACTGGCATATATAACTATTAAAATTCATCACCCGTATGTCTTTCACATACTGCTCCGTGGCCCTGGTTAAACCATCTTGAGCAGCACGGAGGTGCACGTCTCCCGCATTAAAGGCATTCAACGCCTCTAGGGAGAAACACGCGTCACGAAGAACTGTCCGACGGTGCATGTGATTCATGGCGCTCTCCACCTCAGACCTGGTGGCGGACAGCCTGTCGGCATCCTTCGTTGGAGGAACATCCGGCTCGCACCTTGCGCTCGCCTCCCCCTCCGGACCAGGTGTTGGAGCCTGGCTAGCGGAGGCTTGGTTGGAAACCTCTCCGGGCACAGTCCGGCGAGCGCTCTTTCTCTTGGAAGAATCATGAGCATTAATATACCTCCCAGGAGTCTTTCCCTTAAAGACAATGGTGCGCCATACCTTTGCGGCGACGTTTCGATTCGCGCCGCACTCCTCTTCCGCCTGCTGGTCCGCATTGACCCTGGTTGGTCAGTCGCTGCGGGCTCGGCTTCCCGCCGCAAAGGCACCTCCTGCGAAGCACCGTTGGTATACGGTGGTCAGAAATAAGCATTAAAAAAGTAATGGTGTCACGACTTCGGTCATACTCACCTGGGAAGCCGGAGATAAACCGGGGTAGTCAGCCGTAATGGCGACTAGAGCATTGTCTATGCTGAGTTGGTGGAACACCCCGTCAATCAGCTCCACCTTTATGTCCGGATCCTCTCCGAAGGCCGGATCAAGGGATCTTCCCGGATCCTCGGGTTGTGGAGTTGGGCTTCGTATGCCCTCCACATCCCGGCGCAGTTCCTGCATCGAAATCATAAATAAGACACTCAACTTTGAAAGCAAGGATCGGATATATAAACGTCCGCTTACCCAGCTCTGAGGGTTATTCATGGAGAATCCAATCAATGGACTCGTGCGGAGGAAGTCCTCCTTCTCCCCCTTGTACAAGCCGGACAGGATCTTCACCAGATCGGCGGCCGATCCCGGTCCTTTGCGGCCATGACGGGTGGCGTCATTCTCCCCGTTGAAATCCCACATGGGGTGGCCCCTATATTGGAGCGGCTGCACCCCTCGCATAATGCATGTGGCCATGACTCCAATCATGGTCAATCCGGAATGGGCCAGTAACCTTATCCGGCCCATCAGATATTGGACGCTCCTATCATCTTCCCCTTGAGGGCTCCGCGGGCGCCAACTCAGGCGTTTCTTTAGAGGAGCGTTACTAAACTCCGGGAGGCCGATCCAAACTGGATCCGGCAGCAGGGCGTCTTCCCTATAGAACCATTCCAAAGACCAGTCTTCAGACGCCTTCTTCGGGGTTCCGTATAGATATCCGGTCCCGGCGATGCGCCATATTTCGACTCCGCCCACTTGATATATCGACCCCTCGTGAGAACGGGGTACGAGGCAAGACAATCTCTTCCACAGCGCAAAATGGGGCTCGATGCCCAAGAACAGCTCGCAAAGAGCTACAAAGCCCGCGATGTGCAAGATGGAGGCAGGTGTGAGGTAGTGAAGTTGGAGTCCATAGAACTCCAGGAGCCCCCGGAGAAACGGATGTATGGGAAATCCGAGTCCCCTTATCAGGTAGGGGACGAAGCATACCCGCTCTCCTTTGGAGGGATTGGGGACGCTCTCCGCCTGCTTCCCACCCTTGTAGGTGGCCAGTCCGGCTCGAACCGGAACCATAAAGGCTGGGGGAAGGTATCCCTCTGCTTGGAGCATCACTAACTCGCTGTGCGGGACTGAACATCTCCTCTAATCTCCCGGTCGAGGACTGGGAGCGCGAGAGGAGGAGTCGCCTCGACTGTCCATGTTGGAATGGATTTTTGTCAGATGCGCTTCGATGAGTACTTGCGGAAGGTGGATGGTGTGATTCGGATCTGGATCCTCGCCTCTCTTATAGGCAGCTTATTCGCGCAGCTAGGGGGTAAAACGTAAAAATACCCTGGCTTTTCGCATTCATACGACACGTGGAAGAGGGCCATTATTGGACGTAAAAGCCAAGGAACGCAACATTTATGAGGAAACCGGACACTATCCGGCAAACACATGGAATATGGAGGAGAACCCGCCTTGCAAACGCCAAAGACAATATACGTGCCGGACTCGTCGTCATTGAAGCCTGGTTCGGGGGCTACTGAGGGAGTCCTGGACTAGGGGGTGTCCGGATAGCCGAACTATCATCATCGGCCGGACTCCAAGACTATGAAGATACAAGATTGAAGACTTCGTCCCGTGTCCGGATGGGACTTTCCTTGGCGTGGAAGGCAAGCTTGGCGATACGAATATGTAGATCTCCTACCATTGTAACCGACTCTGTGTAACCCTAGCCCTCTCCGGTGTCTATATAAACCGGATGGTTTTAGTCCATAGGACAAACAACAATCATACCATAGGCTAGCTTCTAGGGTTTAGCCTCCTTGATCTCGTGGTAGATCTACTCTTGTAATACCCACATCATCAATATCAATCAAGCAGGACGTAGGGTTTTACCTCCATCAAGAGGGCCCGAACCTGGGTAAAACATCGTGTCCCTTATCTCCTGTTACCATCCGCCTAGACGCACAGTTCGGGACCCCCTACCCAAGATCCGCCGATTTTGACACCGACAGCCATTGCTTCTTCATCTTCATCTTCATCGTCATTGTCGGGGATATACCCCACGGTATGACCCGGCCGGAAATATGACCCGGCCGGACTTGGCGGTTTACTTGAGACCCGGTTTACACTCGGCGATTCATTGGTGACCCACCCTGACCAGACGGTTTACAAGCAACCTACCTGAACATTATGACTCACTGGTAACCCGGCGGGCGGGACAGGCGGATGACAAGGCCCAAGGCCCAGAAGGCCGGTTTATGTTAATGGCGGGCCGGTTTAAGAGGAAAGGCGTGAAGAATATTTAGCTTACAAGGAGTTAAGACCCCGACTTGTATCCAGTTTGTATTAGAAGGTAGACTAGTCCTAATCCTAAAAGGACTCCACATGTAACCCGCCCCTCCAACTTATATAAGGAGGGGCAGGGCTCCCCAAAGAGGGACAAGCACGAAACAATCTCTAGGGCTAGACACAACTAGAGGAGAGCCGGTTTACGGCGACTCTCGTGATGATAATGAGATCTAGTGGCGGGCGCTAGGGTTTCCCCCGCTCCCCTCCCGCCGCCGCCGACCCTCCCGCCGCCGCCGGCCGTCGGCCTCGCCCCCCGCCTCCGCCCCCCTTCCGCCCTCCCCTTCCTCCGTCTAGGCCGCCTCGCGCCGCCTCCCCGGGAGGTGGTCGGGGCGGAGCTCGCGCCCCTCGCCCGCAGGTCCCCTCCTCCCCCGTCTCCCCCCGCCGTCGTCGGCGGGCGCTCCCGGCGCTGGCTCGGGTGGTGCCGGCGGCGGAGGGCCCTCCAGTGCCCGCGCGCGTGCTCCCTTCCCGGGGCAGGGAGGCGGCGGCGGTGCAGCCCGGCTTGGCTGCGGTCCGGCGGCCCTGCGACGGTGGTCGGTGGCAGGCATGGTGACGGCGCTGCTCCTTGGCGGCGGGATGGCGTGGCGGTGCTGGGTGGCCGTCGACGTGCCACTAGCCCAGATCTGGGCCCGACGGGCCCCATCTGGGCCCTAGCGGGCCGGCCCCCGGCGTGGTCTCGATGTATGCGGCGCGGTGAGGAGGAGGAGCGGCTCGGACATGGGGCATCGGCGCCGACAGCGTGCCGGCAGCAGCGCGAAGGCGGGAGCTTTACGGGCCCATGAGGGCTCGGTCGGGCCTGTGGGCCTACGGGCCTGGTGTGCTCCTGCTATTGCGTCCGGACGTCTACCGTCGCTGATGGTGGAGGTGGGGCCCTCCCACATGACGATGGTGCTGATGCCCTAGTCCCGGCTCTGATTCTTCGCCGTGTTGTCCTCACTTCGCGGTGCCGTGGTGAGACGGCGTGAAGGCCTCATGACCGCGTTGGTGCAGGGTGGTGGTTGGTTTGGTGGCGAGATCCAGAGCGCCCGAGGTGCGGGTTGGGATCGGGGAAACCCCTGACGGCGTGGTCGACTCCGGCGTAGTGGCATCTGTGGGTGCCACCTGACCTTCCGGGAGGGCGTCGGGGGCTACCCTTCCTCTCGCCTCGTCGTGTACTGGGGGAAACCCTTGGCAGCAGCGTCGTCATCGTCGCGTTCCTTCTTGGAGGTGTTGATTGGTGTCGGCGCTTCGGAGTCTTGGAGCCTAGTGGATGATCCCGGGGGCGCAGCGATCGCGAGGCTTCTTCGTTTTTGTTGATCCGCCGTTGTCGGCATTTGTTTCTTTTGCTCTTTCTCTGTTGTTTCTTTTGGGCGTGACTGTGCTACTTCCACCCCAGCACCTATCCCTGTATGGTTCGGTTGGTTGCTTTGTATACAAAGCGGGGGGAAACCCTTTTTCGGTAATGAGATCTAGCCTCAAACAGCATGTAGGGTTGTTACCGGATGATATTTCCCGGGGCCCGAAGCTGTCTAAACCCTTGTCTTGTGTTGCGTCTCTCGATTCCGCTCAACCCCTCTCAAGCTACCATATAGATGCGTTGGCCTCGCGACTAAGTCCTCACACTAAAGGACATCTGACGTGTTAATTTCATGATAGTTGGCGCCCACCGTGGGACCTGCACACGGTGGTGTTGGGTTTTTGGAGGGATCTCTCCAAGGATCGAGAAGTTTGCAATTTACTTAATGATAAAAACCAGTTTAAAAGGATCTACATCTTCCCAAAAGTTCGTTCGATCAATTCCGATCTAAATTTGGTACCAGGCTCGAGAAGAAAATTCCAAGACGTTATAGGCATTGCCATAGGCGTTTCTGTCCGTTCTAAATTGCTCAGCTGTCCTCAGCCGTCGGTTGATCTACTTTTTTTCATCAAACTATCTCGCCGACCCATGACAACAATTGCCGCTCGACGTTTCAAGTTATCCATGCCGATAGGTCCCACCATTGGAATCACGCGTTTGAGACCTGCTCGTTGGTCCCTACAGATGAAAAAGATGACGTACGGCCGAGGCCTGCAGGAGCCGAGTAGCACATCAGGTTAGGCTGGTCATAGTGGGAGTAACATAGCTAGTAACATAGATGCCACATAAGCAAAAATGGTGATGTGGCAAGTAGTTAATGAGGAGAGAGGCAAATAGAGTAACATAATATGTTACCATCACATAGCGGTTTCCAATGCATAATGAGTCTACAAAGTAATAAATGAAGGCAACTATGTTATCACACCTATGACACTACTCACTATGAAGGTAGTAACATAGACTAGTAACATATGTATGTTACTAGTCTAAGTTACTCCCCACTATGACCAGCCTTAGGGCGGCTGACGCAGATTTCCACGGCGTCGCGTCGACGAAGTGATTTGCCAAAACACCATCATGCGAACAAGGGGACTTCGAACTTGCAGAGTCACGGACGGATCCATGCCAAAACGCTATGCGCCTGCGCCCAATACTCTTCCCGAGACCTTGTTCAGACGGGATTTAAACTCACTTCGTAGGGAGCAAAGGAAAAGCTGCAGTCCAGGAGCAGTGCGCTACTACAAGACAAATCAGCGATGCCAATTCACTATTAATAAACAATTCAACCGTGGAGTACTAGTACTTGCTACCATGACCCACGTGAAGGATCAATCAAAGTAAAAGTGAGGCATGTATGTACGCACATATTCTTGATGGGATTAATAGTACTACTTGAACTTGGGCTCCACGATCGGGCATCTGCGCCGCGACTGCCGGCTTCGGCCCTAACGTCTCCGTCGCAGCACTTCTGAGCCTACCTGTGCAAAGCCGCCTCCGTCCCGGTCTCTGGCCTGCGCGTCTCCGTCCCGGCCTCCGACTCATGCGCCTCCGTGCCTCGTCGACTGCGCTCCTCCTTGCTGCCGCGCCTGCACGACTCCGAGCGGGAATCACCAAGTTCCGCGCCACACGCGCCCTCTGTTCCGGATTGCTCTGCGCTGAGTCGCCTCAACGGTCTACTTCTACTGCAAGCCGCATCCTCCATCACAACCGGTTGCCTCCCGTGCGCTCGCTCCGGCGCGCCGGCCGGTTCTTGCAGCCTCCGTCGCTGCGCCTTGAGGGCATCTCCAGCCGTTGGCCCCCCAGGGGGCGTCTAAAAGCGCCGCCTGGGGGTGAGCCGGCACAAAAAATGGCCCTGGGGGCGATTCGGTCCCCAGCCGTCGGACCCCAGGCGCCGCCCCCAGGCGCGTATAAAAAAAAAGAACGGCCATTCAGCGAAGTTATGATATAAAGTAGTTAAATCTCGGCTAAACATGGCAAATTTCGGCGAAATTCGCGCATTTTCATTACATTAACCTAATCTAAAAAAGAAAGGGGCTGAAGTCGTCGCCGCCATCGTCGTCGTCGGCCTTCTCCTCCTTGACGCGAGCGCCCCTGCTGGACCCGGCGTCGCCATGGCGGGCTGGCGGCGGCGCGGCGCCGTCGTCGTCATCGCTGTCGCGTAGGACGACGACCCCGTCTTCATCGCGGCCGCGTCAGCGCTCCTCGAAGCGGCGCAGGGCGGCGCGCTGGCGCTCCTTCACCTTCTCCCGGCGCGCCTTCTCCATCGCAATGGAGTCCTGGCGCGTCCATTCTAGGGTCGCGTCATCGTCGTCGAACTCCGCCTTCACCGGCGCCAGCCCCGGCTCCGTCTGGGGCTTGACGAAGCGCGGAGGAGCCGACGAGGAGGAGGCATGCCGGCCGCCCTCGTTGATGATGATGCCGGCGCTGCGAGCGCGCCGGCCGAGCGGCGACTCCGCCACGGGCTCGGCCTTGACGCCGAGCAGGGTCGGAGTGCCGGAGGAGTGCGATGAGGATCGGGAGAAGGAAGAGGAGGAGGAGGACCCGAACCTCCTTGGCGCCCATGGCCCGACGCGCTGGTGCTGCGCCTGGGGGTACGCCAACGGCGGGTCATTGCCGCCCTCGAGGTACGTGAGCACGCCCTCGAGTGTGCGGCCGGGGACGCCCCACCAGAGGTGGCGCCCCTTGCTGTTCTGCCGGCCGCCGACCACCGGCGCGCCGTTGGTGGACGCCAATCACTGCTGCTGGCGGCGCTCGAAATACGCCGCCCAGGCCGCATGGTTGTCGGCGGCGTACTAGGGGAGGGAGAGTTGGGCGTCAGTGAGGGACGCGCGCACGATCTCGGCCTCCTCGGCGAAGTACTTCGGCTTCGCCACGGCGTCGGACAACGGGGGAGTGGGCACTCCCCCGGCGCTGAGTCTCCATCCCGTCGGCCCGGCGCGCATGTCCGGCGGCGCCGGGATGTTCGCCTGGAACAGGAGTCAGGACTCCTGTTCGCGGAGCGAACGGCGGCCGAAGCCGTTTGCCGCCGCCTCATCTCCGGGGAAGCGTTCTGCCATGGCGACGACGGGGCTGGGCGGGGCTGGGCGGCAGCGCTCGGGAGAGGCAGGAAGAGGGGGGGCTGGACGGTGGCGGGGGCGGGGCTAGTGTGGGCACAGGCGAGTGCAGGGCGCTGGCTTTTATAGCCGGGTCACGCCCGTGGGTACGCGTGCGAGGGAGGAGAGGCGTCGGCGCGCCGCCCCGTGAAGCGCCGCCCGTGAGGAATCAATGGCACGGCTGACCGGCGGCAGCCTTGCCATTGATTCCCCGCGGGAACCGAGGCCGTTGGGGGAAGACGAGGTGCCGAGTCACTGACGCGGCTGGCCCGCGTCTTTTTCGCGCCAAAACAGCTCGCCCCGACGCCCCCGGGCGCCCCCAGCGCGCCGGGTTCGGGCTGGGTCCGCCGGCGCTGTTTTCGGCCCAAGCCGGCGAAAATCGGGCTCCTGGGGGCGCGACTGGGCCGTTTTTCGGCGCCGGCGCGAAAAAATCGCCTGGGAAGGCCTTCCTGGGGGCGCGGCTGGAGATGCCCTGAGCCGCTAGCTGTCTCTGCCACCTCCACAAGTGGCCCCCGCCTGACCCGGTCACTGCTCCTGCTAGTGAGCCGCTGCGGCTTCAGCTGACATTCTGCGACCTACCTCGGATCCGCTTCAGCCGCCGCCGCCGCCACGCGCTGAGCCGCCGTGGCTGAGATCCGCCGCGTCGTTTCCATCCTCTGCTAGGGGCTGCGCTGAGCCGTTGTGGCTGAGACCCACCGTGTCGTTTCCATCCTCTGCTAGGGGTTGCGCTGAGTCGCCCTTGGGCCTTGGTTATTACCTTGCTGTTGTTGCCGGTGCCCTGCACCCTGCCGTCATGGTTGATCCCTAGCCCTGGGCAGGAGCTCCAGTGGGCAAGTACTGATATTAAATTTGCAGCAGATCAATGGCAGTCAAAGCAAGAAGCAAAGTACTGCTAGATCAATCACGTCAAGGCTGGTTTGATTAATTATTGGTGGACTACTACCCAATGTGGAGACCTGGTACAGTACTATGCAGAGTGGTATTTCATCTGCCCTTTTGTTATCAGCGTCCGCGCTCATCCGACAAATTACCAGGTGCTATCCTTTCTATGTATCTTATCAGCACATATTAAATTGTTTGAGAACAATTACTCTGGTTGTAATATTTTTATGCAGGACGGCTATTAAAAGAAAAAAGGGTGGTATTATACCGCGGAGGCACGTTCGGCTGTGCCGCGCAGCTTCACGGACACGCGTATCGCGGTCCGGTTTACATCAACGCGCCGGCCGACTCGCCCGTCTGCACCACCTTACAACGCCACGGACGACTCGCCTGTCCGCCTTCACCGTCGGTTCACGCGTCTGCACCTGCTTACAACACGGAGGACAACTTGCTCGTATGCACCGGCTTACAAACGTCGGGCCGATTCATATGTCTGTTCCCGCGGCTGACTCGGGCGTGGTTGATTTCAGCTTCAACACGGTGATCATCAACTCTGCGATGGATAATTTCTGGTCTGAACGAATTAGGAGCTATCTATCTAAAGTCTATTTTATTAGCACGCATTATTTTTGTCAAAGAACAATTACTTTGATCTGTGTATACAGGACAATCATTCACTATAAATATGGTTTATACCATGGGTATGGAGCACGGACTGACAATATTCCGCCTGGCGATAGTCCGTAACATATTACCCGGTAAATGGAAGCGCACAAGCCGCTGCCCGTACGACTCGATCTACATCAACTAGCTGGGAATGCGCTTGTGATTGACTCACGCGTCCGCACCGGCTTACAACGCCACGGACGACTCGCCCGTCTGCTCTCGCGGCCGGTTCACGCGTTCGCGCCGGTTTACAACGAGGAGGACAACTTGCTTGTCCGCACCGGCGTACAACGCCGTGGCCGACTCATCTGTGCCACGTCAGATGTTGCGGTCGTATTTTCCGTCCGTCTCTCGCGGCCTGGTCTACATCAACATGCTAGGCCGCTGAAAGTGCTAGTTATCGACTAGAGGGGGGTGAATAGGCGATTTTTCTCAAAGTCTTCAAAACGTGGAAGTTTCGAAGACAAGCAATAGAAATGACCTAATTGATATGCAGCGGAAGATAAACTACAACAAGCAAGCCATAGTGAAGTATGCAATTATGTGAATGTACAAAGACTAATGGCAGCTAGGTAGTTAGGATCAGGATGGAAGATAGTATGAAGCCAATCAACGATAGTAGTCAAGCAATGAAGTCAAACTGATAAGACAAATAGGCAATGACTTCACAAAGACAAACTCAAAGTAAAGGGAGGGAAAAGATAGAACCAGTCACTTGTTGAAGACACAGGATTTGTTGGACCAGTTCCAGTTGCTGTGACAACTGTATGTCTGGTTAGGGAGGCTGAGATTCAACTCAGAAGACCGCGTCTTCACCTTATTCCCCTTGAGCTAAGGACACACAGTCCTCGCCCAATCACTCTGGTAAGTCTTCAAGGTAGACTTCCGAACCTTCACAGACTTTGTTCACCGGCGATCCACAATGACTCTTGGATGCTCAGAACGCGATGCCTAACCGGCTGGAGGATACACAGTCCTCAAGTGTAATAAATCTTCAGGTCACTCAGAAAGAAAGACTTCAGTGATGCCTAACACTCTTTGGCTCTGGGTATTTGGGCTTTGTCCTCGCAAGGATTTCTCTCTCAAAGGCTTCGAGGTGGGTTGCTCTCAAAACGACAAAAGCCGTAAACTAACTCTGAGCAGCCACCAATTTATGGTGTAGGGGGTGGTCTATTTATAGCCACAGGGCAACCCGACCTGATATGTCTGAAATGACCCTGGGTCACTAAGGAACTGACACGTGTTCCAACGGTCAGATTTCAAACACACACGGCAACTTTACTTGGGCTACAAGCAAAGCTGACTCATCCAGCTCTGGATAAGATTTGCTCTCATTGTCTTCGCTCGAAGACATAGGATTTGGGTTGAGCATCACTTCAGTCACTCTGACTTTGTTCACTTGGACCCCACTTAACAGTACGGTGGTTCCTATGACTCAACAAAGAAGAAAAGGGAACAACGAAACAACTCAGTCTTCGCGCTCCATAGTCTTCACTCAATGTCTTCTCATGTCATAGTCTTCAATGTGAATATCTTCACATACCACCATTGTCTTCATACATTTTTAGGGGTCATCTTCGGTAGGTAAACCGAATCAATGAGGGACACTACCTGTGTTATCCTGCAATTCTCACAAACGCATTAGTCCCTCAACCAACTTTGTCGTCAATACTCCAAAACCAACTAGGGGTGGCACTAGATGCACTTACAATCTCCCCCTTTTTGGTGATTGATGACAAACTGGTTGAAGTTTTCAACGGGAATGAAGTATGTGAAATTGTAAAGGATAGGGTATTGTCTTCATAAGTGGCAAGGTCTCCCCCTGAAGATGTGCATATAAGTAATTTGCTTTTGGAATGCAAATGCACATGGCAGGTTGTACTTGTGGAGATCCTCTTCAACTTATGAAGATAATTCATCATGCATGAAATGATATAACTAAGAGGATGACATGCATAATGAAAAATGGACATCTGCAGAATGATCTAAGTGTGGAAGTTATCATCGCACATGGAAAAGCAAATAAGTTGCATACGACCATCGAGTTTAAGTGTTACAACTCAAAGAACGAAATGTATCAAAAGCAAGAGTTGTAAACACATATGCAAAATATAAAGCAACCACCCATATGAACCCGCTTGAAGACTATCAAACTCATATGCTTCTCCCCTTTTGTCAGTAATGACCAAAAAGGTTTGAATACATAGAGCATCTAGTCGTCCTCATGAGGAGTAGGTGAAGCAGCAGGGTTGTCGTTGTTGTTTGGCGGCACAGACAAACTTGGTGCAGTGTCGATGCGTGCAGAAGTAGGGGTGGTGAAGTAGCATCGTCTTCATCATCGATCACATTGGCATTCATAGTTGCAGCGGAGGAAGAATAGTCAGAGTCTTCAAAGGATGGAGTTCGTCATAGGACAGCATTCCATGGAGGAGTGGTGTCAAACTTGAATCTTTCAGTGAAGCCATCGTCTTGAAGATCTGCTTCAGCACTGAGCAGGGTCAAACTCTTCCATGATCGCCGACAGGTTTCGTGAGTGACAAATGCATTCTTGGTGGCAAGATTGCGAATGCGATTTACATCCACCAAGAGGCTTTGCATCTGACGCTTGAGCCAAAAGTGATGCTTATCTTGTTTCTAATGCAGTGCCACAAGAAGTTCTCGGTCATTCAGGACACGAGAGCGCTTCTTAGATCTTTGGGCAATTGTGCTCTCAGTAGCTTCAGTTGGCGCACGATGAGGTAGACGAGTGTTTCCAGCCATTGGATAGACACGAGTTACTGCTTGGACTCCTTCCATAGGCTGAGTGAAGCTATGGTGTTCAGCATTTTGAATAGAGAGAGGCTTCTTGGCAGGCTCAGGGTATATGGCTTCAACTGACATATCAACCTCTGGTAGAAAGATCACATGATTGCGAGCAGAGGGCTGATAGTTGATAGCAGAGTGTAGCTTGATGAGGCGCATGACCCATGGAGCATAGAATTTCAGGCCAAAAAGGTCAGATCCAGATGCAGCCAGTTGCCGGAGGAAGAAATCTTGTGCATTGAAGCTGATGCCATTGAGGATGTAAAAGACCAATGTCTTCATGGCTCCTTCAAGTTTTGCAATTGATGAATGTCCTTTGATAGGCCATAGAGTCCGCCTGATGATGTGATATATGGTGCACGGCAGATACTCAAGGTCATTAACAAAGAACTCCTTTGGGTATTCAGCGTCATGTGGCAAAGGCTTCATCATGCTCAACATCTGGCTCATGTTGGGTTCTGGCTTATGGAAGATGTTTTCCAGTGCATTGCGGTGGTGTTGACAACCAGGTTCGTACAGCTCTCCGGGAGTGGATAACCTTGTAAGCTCAATGATGTCAAGAGCTTTGGCTTCATGATGAACATTTCCTGTCATCCACTCGAGAACCCATGTCTTTATATCCCTGTTGTAGCCGCGAATGTGGAGGGTAGCATAGAATTGAAGCAAAAGTTCTTCATTCCAATGTTCTTTGTCTGTCAAAAAGCTGAGCAGACCAGCATCGCGAAAGCAGTGAAGTGCTTCTTCTAAGCATGGCAGTCCAACAATGGCTTCAGTGTCAAGGCGCATATGAGGGAAAATGCGCCCTTGATCATACAGAACGCAGGAGTAATAGCTTCGTTGCTGATAACTCCAGAAACAATCAAATGATATTCTTGGCCTTGAGTAGGGGTTCTTTGAGCTGTCAAAGAAGGTGTTGTGGCTTTAGAAGCCATTTGCATTGAAGGACCCTGCAGATGTGGCAGTACCTGGAAACCTTGGCAGTCTTGGCTTTGGTTTTTGGACCTGAGGCCTATGCTCAATGTGATAATCAAACTGAGGACCAGAGACATTAGGCGGAGGGACCAGAACGGGCCATCTTACTGTGATTAGCTCGCCATGGTTGTATGCTTGCTCAATTGTATAGGGCCTTGGTGGCGGAACAGGAGCAGTGGCAACAACAGTGGCTTTAGGTTGCACAACAGAAGCTTCAGGAGCAGTTGCAGCATTGACTTCTGGCATGTTGCTTGGTGCAAGCTCCACATTAACTTCAGCCATGTCGGCGTTCTGGGAACGGGGGTCCCCAGACTTGCCTGTCTGCGGCCTGTGGCGTGGCTCAAAGGGGGCCCAGCACGGCCCATCTTCATCAGCACAAGCTCAAGACCCTCGCGAGGGGCCAAGCCTCGCGGGGCGGACGACAAGAGATTCCTCAGGCACGGCCTCGTCAGGCTGGCTCACCAGGAGGCGGAGAGTTCAAGGCGGGGTACCTCGCGAGGTGCCCATGACGCAAGCCATGACGACCAAGGGCGCCTGCCGGGCGCCAGCCCGTGCAGTGTCCTTCTTTCCTCTTTGGTGCAAGGGGAGCAAGCGCAGGCGGGAGCATCAAGCAAAGGCGTCCATTTCGGTGTAACAAGACCAAGACCAGTCCAACGGCAGGATGAAGGTCACCGTGGAGCCCAAGTCGGCGTCACCACCAGAGCCTTTGAAAGGCGAGGACCAACTTTAGTCAGGATAAGTGTACTAGATGTTCCCCTTAAAATTGGCCAATTGTTGGCGCCCTTCCCGCTCAATATTTGGGGAGAGGCCCAGGGCCTTCGCCTATAAATAGGACTAGCCACCCACAGGGTAGAGGGATCGATCCATCCGTCCGGCAAAAAAGAGAGAGACCACAAGAACAGACCCTCGCGAGGTTGTTCTTCCTTGTATTGTTCACCATCAGCCCAAGAGGCAATCCACCACACCACACACTGGAGTAGGGTATTACACCACAATGGTGGCCTGAACCAGTATAAATCATGTGTCTCTTGTGTTGTTCTTCTCGTAGTTTAGATCCTAGTGATTCGGTGAGGAACAGGCAGGTAGAAGGTGAAACTTTCGCGCGCACCCCAGTGTTCGAACCTCAAGGGTTTGCCGGAACCCTAAATCCGACATTTGGCGCGCCAGGTAGGGGTGCTCCGGAATTCGTCCTCCGTCGCCCTATTCTTCTCCAACCGTCGCAACCATGTCTGACGCACGCCGGGTTCGCGCCGAGCGCCGAGCCGCCCTCGCTTCCCGCGTCGCCCAGACGGCTCCCGTCGGCAGGCGCCCTCGTCGTTCCCCGTCGCCTGCCGTCAACGCCGCCACCGGCCCGGCGGGGAACAAGCAGCAAGCATCGTCCCAGCACCCGTCCATGAGGTGACACAGCCGCACTGCTACGCCCTCGCTCACCCCCGCTGGTTCCTCATCCCGCGCGCCCCGCGCGGCCATGGAGGCTCGAGCTGTGCTCATCGCGGCAAACGAGCTCCTGCGCTACCGCCCAATCGACGACGTCTACGAAGAGTGGCTCGACCGAGTCGCCGAACTCGTCCGCGCCGCTGGGGGCTCCCCCGCGCCATCTTTCTCGCTACACCGCACCCAGCCATGCGCAGGCAATGAAGCTCCTGGGGCGCCTCAGCTGCCTCCCCCTCAAGAAGGCACTCTGGCTCCAAGGCGCGCGGCCCCTGGGCGGAACCCGCCCCGTCAGGAACCAGCGCGGCAGGAGCAGAGCTGCCAAGAGGTCCCTCGCCCTCGAGAAGCTGCCCGAGCACTCCCTGCTCCGGCTCGTCCCGACCATGCTCCTGCTCTAGCACGTCAAGACCCCACGCTGCACCCAGCTGCGGCGCACGGGGACCCGCAAGACCGAGCCCTTCGTCCTCCAAGGCATCATGTGGGCACAGCGGGCTGTCGCGCCTTCACCACCGAGCTACGCACCGTCGCGTGGCCCGGCAAGTTCAAGCCAGATCTGCCTCCTCGCTACGACGGCACGGCAGACCCTGCAGAGTTCCTTCAGCTCTACGAGCTGGGCATCGAGGCTGCCAACGGAGACAAGAAGGTCATGGCGAACTGGTTTCCCATGGCTCTCAAGGACGGGGCCCGCACCTGGCTTCTGAACCTGGCCCCAGGCACGATCTCCTCCTGGGACGAGATGCGCACCCGCTTCATCACCAACTTCCAGGGTACTCGCGACCGGCCACCCGCCATGAGCGACATGCGCCACGTCAAGCAACAACCGGGGGAAACCCTGCAGAAGTACATCCAGCGCTTCAACAACGCGCGCCTCAAGATTCCCAAGGTGACCGAGGAGGCCATCATCTCAGCCTTATCTGACGGCGTGCGTGACGTCAAAATGAAGGAGGAGCTTGCAATGCATGAAGATCTGTGCACTTCCTTGGAGCTGTTCAACCTGGCGACCAAGTGCGCCAGGGCTGAGGAAGGGCGTCTCTCCCTCCTCGAATTGCCTGCCGCAGACCCTGAAGAGAAGAAGCCCAAGGCCAAGGACGTGAAGCGCAAGGGGGCCGTCGTGCTCGCGGCTGAACCAGACACCAAGCGGGGCAGAGATCAGCCCGAATCCTCCAAGGGCAGTCGGTACTGCGTGTACCATGACCTCCACACCCACAACACCAATGAATGCCAAGAGCTCAGGACCGTGCGTGAAGGACGGACTGGCCGGCATCCCGACCGCAATGACCAGGGCTACGGACGAGGAGGAGGAAGGAATGCAGGACGCTGGGAAGACCGCGACCCACGTCAAGGGTGGCGCGACCAACCTCGCGAGGATCGCTGGCAGGACTCGCCTCGCGAGGGAGGCTGGAGGGATCAGCCTCGCGAGGATCACCCGCAAGGTAACGCGGGCCTCCCTCCGCTACCGCCGCAGCCAAGGAGAAATGAGGACCGTCATCAGGACGAAGGGGCTGGGGGCTTCCAGGAACCACGTGCGATCGCGTGCATCCTAGGTGGAGCTCAAGCCCCAGCCTCTCAGCGCATCTTCAACCAGTTCGCCCGCGAAGTGAATGCAGTCCTCCCCAAGCTCGAGGCCACGCGCCCCCTCAGGTGGTCGGCGTGCGCCATCACGTTCAGCTCAGCGGATCAGCTCAAGTGCGCGACCACAGCCGAAGTCCTCCCGATGCTTTGTTCCCCAATCATCAGCAACGTGCTAGTCACCAAGACCCTCATCGATGGCGGGGCAGGGCTAAACGTCCTGTCCATGGAAAGATTCAACAATCTCCAAGTACCCTACAGTCAGCTTCAGCCCACCAAGCCTTTCTCCGGAGTCACCGACGGCTCCACGGTCCCGATTCGGCAGGTCCGCCTCCCTGTCACCTTCGGGGCACGCGACAACTACCGCACCGAGCTCATCGATTTCGACGTCGCCCACATTCGCTTGACGTACAACGCCATCCTCGGGTACCCAGCGCTGGCCAAGTTCATGGCCGTAACTCACCACGGCTACAACGTCCTCAAGATGCCAGGAAGTGGCGGAGTCATCACGGTGCCCTGCGAAGAGAGAGACGCAGTCTGCTCCCTAGAGAGAGCCTTTCAGGCCGCATCACTGGAAGACCCGGATCACGGAAGCAGAAGGCTTCTCGAGGCCGCCCCCAAGAAGAAGAAGACATCGACCGGCCTGGCCCCTCAGGAGGCAGGTCCCTCTGGGCCCGCGCCTGCTCAGGGGAAACCTCCTGCCATCGCATAGGGAAGCGCGCCTGGCGCCCTCCTCAGGCAGGGCTCGGGGGCTCTCCCTTGGAGGGCCGTCGACCTCGCCAAGGTCACGAGGGAGGCGCTTGGGCACCACGTGGAGGCATGCTTCGAAGCACGTTTCCATCAAGAAGGAGCAAGGCATGGAGGGCCAAACCCTCAGGAGTTCGTTAGCAAGGCCATTCAGGAACTACAGGAGTCAAGGGTCATGAGAGGCAGCCGCCGCCTACCCGCTGTGGCCCCCCATCCAGGCGAGGATGGTGGGCTGCGCGTCTGCATTGACATACCAGGGCTCAACCAAGCCGCGTCTCAGGAGCGCCTCTGGCCTTCGCGAGTGGGACGCTGCAAGGGCCCGCCCAACAGCTATGTTCGCATGCCTTACGGCTCGCCGAACGCGGCTGCTGCATACCGACGCATCATGAGGGCCATCCTGGAGGCTCAAGAGGTCAGGCGTTCCGCAGCCCTGGTGGAGATGGAGACGGTCCGCGAGGAGCCACCAGCACCTCCGGAGCCTCCCGAGGTCCCAGGGCCTGGGGGCTCATGAGGATCTGCCTCCGCAGCCCACCGAGTCTGCTGCATCAACACCCCTTCATCTTCAGCATCATCAGGTGACATCTTTCTAGTTTCATTTCTAGCTGGGAGCGCCCCCAGGGCTGCATTATTCCCAGGCCGCGTGGGTCCATCCCTGTGGCATGTATCTCTTTTATTTCATGTTCTTAGCTCACTCTGCTGGGGGCGCCCCTCGGGCTGCATTATCCCCAAGCCGCTCGGGTCAGGCCCAGTGGCATGTACCCCTCTTGCATTTATCTTAGGGCCATGTTTTCGACCCGTCATGCTTGTTATTTGGTGCCGGTTCATGGTACCTTTCTTCTTCCTGGATGTCGCAAGCTTGCGCGTTAAAGGGGGGTGCCTGAGCATCGCGACTCAGGGCTCCTACCGGCTCTCCGGCCCTCACCCTCTGGTCTGCCCACGACATCGCGCCCCGGCACACCAGTGATGGCTGAGACCAGCCCGAGAGCCGGGACCCGAGGACGTAGAGTTTCGACATCTAACTCAGCTTGCGCGTTAAAGGGGGGTGCCTGAGCATCACGACTCAGGGCTCCTACCGGCTCTCTGGCCCTCACTCTCTGGTCTGCCCAAGGCATCGCGCCCCGGCACACCAGCGACGGCTGAGACCAGCCCGAGAGCCGGGACCCGAGGACGTAGAGTTTTGACATCAAACCCAGCTTGCGCATTAAAGGGGGGGTGCATGAGCATCGCGGCTCAGGGCTCCTACCGGCTCTCCGGCCCTCACCCTCTGGTCTGCCCACGGCATTGCGCTCCGGCATGCCAGCGACGGCTGAGACCAGCCCGAGAGCCAGGACCCGAGGACGTAGAGCACCGGCACCTAGCCAAATTTGCAGGAACACACTCCAAGTCAAGTCCCAGTGCCAGGCGCAACCCTCCTTGGGGTAGGACCCCGCGAGTCCCGCGCTGGCTCGCGGGCGCCCTCATACACCTCGTCAGGCCTTTAGCGCCTCGTCGCCCCTCCAAAGCAACTAATGGCAAACCGCCGCTTGTCATAGCGGACCCTCGCTCTTTTTGTGGTGGACCTGCAGGATCCCTCCAAGGGTGAGCGCCGGGCGAGGCCCCCACGCTGTCCTCTTCACTCTCGTTCGCGCGAACCGCTTGCACGTTAAAGGGGGGGGGGGTGCCTGAGCATCGCGACTCAGGGCTCCTACTGGCTCTCCAGCCCTCACCCTCTGGCCTTGTCCACGGCATCGCGACCTGGCATACCAGCGATGGCTGAGACCCGCTCGAGAGCTAGGACCCGAGGACGTAGAGCAGATAGGGGAGCAAGGGCGAGGAGGAAGAGGCACGCAGGGCCCTCACCAGGCAACCCCTCGTCGGACAATGCGCGGATCTAGCGCCGCACCAGGAAGCAGCTCCCGACTCTCGAGATAAGTCACCCTCCAGAAACACTAGCTATCGCTGCACCGTCACCACATCTAATGTGATCCCGTGTTAGCAACGTCACATTTTTTTCTCACCGAACAATGACTGCTTGAGCGCCAAAGGGGACCTCCTGAGCATCGCGACTCAGGGGCTCTTACTGGACCTCGGGCCGCTCACCTCCTGGCCTTGACCACGGCATCGCGACCTGGCATACCAGCGACGGCTGAAGACGCCTTGGGATCGGGACCTGTCGGCGCAGAGCGCCAAGCCCTCGTGAGGTTCAAAAGGAAGAAACTAAGCTAAGACGGAATCAGCATCTTGCACTGCTTCATAATGAGGATCATATTAACAAAAGGGATTACAAACACCTTACAAGCCCCCACGGGGTGTGTTCTTGGCTCCTCGTAGGGACAAAAGACGCATATCCTAAGGAGTCCTAACTGCAGGAACTACGACGGCAAACGCCATCATCAACAGTGGGCCGTGTAAGGCCCGGTGCCAGCCTCATCCAGATCAGAGGCGGCGGCGGCCTAACGAGCCCGTCCTGCTCCGAGAGCGGCGCAGGCTCGGAGGCTCGTAGCTGTCGTCGCTCGTCTCCGGAGTCGCGAAGAGCTCGGCGGAGCCGCTGGATCCTTCGAGGCATCCGCTGCCACCGGAGGAGCTGCTGGAAGGGCGAGCGGCAGGCCTAGTCCTCGCCGCTCCGGAGCTCCGGCCGCTGCCTCTGGGGCAACACCCCAGTCGGCGCCCTTCTTCGTTGAAGACCTTGAAGAGCACCATGGAGGCGCCATCTAACTCCAGGTGGATCACGAGGGCGCCCCTCGTCCCATAAACCCGGGCGATTTCGCCCCAGCCATGGGTCATGAAGACCTTACCTGGAGCGACGACCTCGACATCCGCATCAGTCGCGGGGGCCTGGCAGTCGGCGTGCTGCATCCGGAGCCTGAAAGGCCCCCTCGACGGAATCTCAAAGGCGAAGGAAGGAGGAAGGCGAATCCAAGATCGAGGAGGCATGGCGGCGTGGAGCACAAACTCTCGGGAGGAGCCCTCGGCATGGATTCAAGGAGGGACAACGCGCACAACTGTGACCCGCCGGCGCCGACGGCGGCGTCGTCCTTGGCGCTCAGCGTTAGCTCCTGCAGGGCCTTCAAGGTGGGCGTACAAGGGCAGTGGAAACCATGGCGGCGGTCGCTCGCACCAAGGCCTCGACACCTCCTGCCCCGCACCCTCATCTCGGCGGCAGAGGACCAACCGCTTCTTTGGCGAGAGCGGGTCAGGGCCCTCTCGGGGGGCCTTTCCTTTCTCCTCTGCGGAGAACCGGCGGATCGGAGCCATTTCGGCAAGGCGGGGCAATGACGAAGATGAAGAGGAGGAGGAGTGGCGGAGGAAGATGAACTGGAATGGTCCGCGCCGTTCTGTACTTATAGTCGGAGGAGGCCAACCGTCGGCCTCCGCGATCGCAGGTAATTATGACTCATTTCGCGTGCAGGGACTCGTCGAATCCGTGCGGTTGCCGAGGCATCGTGGGGAAGTGGAGGCGCCCACGTCCAATCAACCGCCACGCGGTGCCCAAGGCCGCAGGCTGTTAGGGCCCGCAACGCTTTGCACTTGCCCTTTCGCCTCTCTGCTCGGCCAAGTCCGGGCGCGCCTTGGGCCCGGGGGCTACTGTCGGTGTTCTGGGATGGGGGTCCCCAGACTTGCCTGCCTGCGGCCTGCGGCGTGGCTCAAAGGGGCCCCAGCACGGCCCATCTTCATCAGCACAAGCTCAAGACCCTCGCGAGGGGCCAAGCCTCGCGGGGCGGACGACAAGAGCTTCCTCAGGCACGGCCTCGTCAGGCTGGCTCACGAGGAGGCGGAGAGTTCAAGGCGGGGTACCTCGCGAGGTGCCCATGACGCAAGCCATGACGACCAAGGGCGCCTGCCGGGCGCCAGCCCATGTAGTGTCCTTCTTTCCTCTTTGGTGTAAGGGGAGCAAGCGCAGGCGGGAGCATCAAGCAAAGGCGTCCATTTCGGTGCAACAAGACCAAGACCAGTCCAACGGCAGGATGGAGGTCATCGTGGAGCCCAAGTCGGCGTCACCACCAGAGCCTTTGACAGGCGAGGACCAACTTTAGTCAGGATAAGTGTACTAGATGTTCCCCTTCAAATTGGCCAATTGTTGGCGCCCTTCCCGCTCAATATTTGGGGAGAGGCCCAGGGCCTTCGCCTATAAATAGGACTAGCCACCCACAGGGTAGAGGGATCGATCCATCCGGCCGGCAAAAAAGAGAGAGACCACAAGAACAGACCCTCGCGAGGCTGTTCTTCCTTGTATTGTTCACCATCAGCCCAAGAGGCAATCCACCACACCACACACTGGAGTAGGGTATTACACCACAATGGTGGCCTGAACCAGTATAAATCTTGTGTCTCTTGTGTTGTTCTTCTCGTAGTTTAGATCCTAGCGATTCGGCGAGGAACAGGCAAGTAGAAGGCGAAACTTCCGCGTGCACCCCAGTGTTCGAACCTCAAGGGTCTGCCGGAACCCTAAATCCGACAAGCCATGACTACGTCATTGGCTTCATTTGTGTTGGTGGTGGCAGCCTCAACGTTTTCAACCTCCACTTGTTTAGCTGGAGGGTCTGGCACATGCATGTTCACTTCAGGAACAACTTCTTCAGTGATGGGGGGAGTAGGGACACGTTCTTCTTGATGTTCGTCATTGGCTGATGCAGCCGGATTGTCTTCAGCAGCTTGGGCTTCAGACACGGAGACATTCACAGTTGGAGTGGCTTCTGAAAACACCTGCCGTGCAAAAAATCGGTGGTGTGCTTCTCCTTCTGGAACACTCGGAAGAGGGACTTGAGGCCTTGGTCCTTTGCGAAGCCTTTGTAGTACAGGCGACGCCTTTGGTGATGGAGTTGGCTGGGCCTCATCCTCTTCAACTTGCACAGATGGTGTGACTTGTTGTTGTTGGGGAGTACTGGGGGAGTCTTGTTGTTGCGGGCGATCAGCCCATGATTCATCCTGAGCAATTGGCGCCAGAGGACGACCAATGCTGATGATTTTGATGTTCGTGAGAACAAGCGATGATACCATGTTGTGTTCAATCTGAGGAAGAACTTCATCATCTTCAACATTTTCATGGTGACCAATGTCTTCAGCAGCGATGGGATCAACTGCTGGAATCTCTTCAGCTTCATGAGCCTCTGTGGAAGCAGGCTCATGAACAATCATTCGTAGTTCTTGGTTTGCAGATGCAGGGCAAACCACTGAGATAGGTTCAACAACTAAGGGCTCTATGGGAGCAGCCCGATTCTTCTTGATCTTGCGCTTCTTCTTGGAGGGAGCAGCATCAGAGGCTTCTGAGGTTTTCCTTTTTCTGGCTTCAGCCTCTGCAGCCCTCGTCTTCTTCTGTTCTGAAGCGGTTGACATGGCCTTTGGCTTCGAGCCAATCATGCTTCTTGGGAAGACTATGCGAGGTTCATCCTGCCTTGACGGTGCAGATTGGACAGTTGATAGCTTCTTCTTCTTTGCAGCCATTCTGGGGTCAATGCCAGGATGACCAAGAGCCTTGCGCTTCTCAGCCTCATTGTAGGCTAGCACACACTTGTCAGCTAGACTCTTCATGCGCTCATGAGAGCCTCTAGCTTCTTCACGCTTCTTGTGAAAGGCTTCTTTGAGCTCGTGCAGCATGATCTTGAAGTTTTTGACATCTTGCACGCTGAGCTTGGCCACATGCTTCTTGAACTGAGCCTTTTCATAGTCGATCTCGTGCTTCAGTTCGACAATGCGCTGAGCAATAGCTAGCTCAGAAGCAATAGCGCCATTGAAGGAGATGCTGAGGCCAATGGGAAGTTGCAAATCATCAAAGCTGAGATTTGGTGTGTCAAACCACTCATCAATGAAGTTATGGATGATTGCCACATCAAAGAGAGGAAAATTATTGAAGATCTCTGCTTCTTCCTTGCTCTTGATTAGTTGCTCAAGAGCATCATCTGCAAGATCGTCATCGCTGGACAGATCAATGTGCTCTTCACGCAGAATGGCAGCAGGAGTCAATGTCTGATCAGTACTCTTGATGATTTTCTTTTTCTTCTCCGTCTTCTTGGAGATGCGTGATAGATCTTCAGACTGCACACTGTCTTCAGGAGGTGCAGTGGCCAGTGGCTTCGCACGTGAAGCTTTTGGAGGTGCAGCTGATGTTGAAGCCTTAATCTTCTTTAGCTTCTGCGACTTTGGAGGTGGAGCTGGGGCTTCATCAGTGTCAGCATCATTTTCATAATGATCCGCTTTGGCACCTTGTACCAAGATGTATGAGATGAGGCCATCAAGGTTTGAAAAGGGGCCGATTTCATTGGGTTCCACATCACGTGAGCCGTCGTCACGGGGAGCAGAGGGACCAGGGTTGAAGTCTAATCCCAATGACTTCTTGTTTTCCTTTGCCGATGCCTTTGCATGCTGGAAGTTGCGCTTGAAGAGATTATCGTCACGACACCAGAGCAATGATGATGGATCGGCATTTTCAGGCTGTGGTCCACAGACCATACAAGGATAGAATTCTTGTGCAATAGCTTCAACTCTGTTCTTGGCGGGAAGGCCTCGATAGAGAATATCACCCCAAGGACTTTTGATAGCATTCTTCTCAGCGTACTCCTGGGTCGCGAACTTGTACTAGAACCATTGTTCAACCCAATATCGTCGAATCCATTGGATTCATGTCTTGCGCTGATTGTAATCCTCATCAGGATCTGTCTTGTAAAGGTCTGCGAGGTCATCAGGCAAATCTTTTGATGTTCCCCCTCGATGCTGTCTGCCACCCTTCCTTACAAATTTCTCTGCAGCCATGAACTTCAAACTGAATGGCTTCAATATGTTCAAAGGCTTCAAAGGCTTTCACTTGCTGGACAAACAGGAACTGGCTTCGGGAGAGTTAATGTGTTGCTGTAAGAATTCTGCAAACGAATGCAGACTATGAGAACCTAGGGATTCTCCCACGGACATGTACCTGTGACAGCATTAGAGATGCGAGGGAAGGGGAAGAGGTCATATGCATTCTCAGAAGATTTTGAAGATAAATCAGTTTGAAGACATTGACCTCATGTTGCGAAGACATTCACTTATATGTTGAGAGTTGGTTCCAGATTTGTACGAATCCATGAATAAGTACAAGTGAGGAATCTAACTATATATGAAGCTTAAGTGAATATACTAGGCAGTATGAGATGCAGACAGAATAGATCTAACATTGTATAGACAGAAACCAATTTTGGTAAATAGGATGACTCATTGAGGATCAAAAAGGTGGTAAAAAAATAGAGTTATATTTACCACATGAAGAACTGCTAGATGGGATGAATAGGAGACCGAGCAGTTCAATCCACCGTGCCCTAACTTGGCGACGGAGGACACCTACGGCAGCGGCGGAGAGGACGATGTCCGCGGCCGGCGTGAGGACGGCGTCGGAGAAGTCGCGGCAGCTAAGCGCTTTGTCGTCGGCGTCGTCGAGAGCTAGCGGTGGTGCTAGGGTTTTGACGAGGTGGAGAGGTGGAAGAAGGTTTTCTTGACCGCAAGGGACACGTATTTATAAGTAGGTGTGCAGCATAGCGCAATTACGCAGGTGCTCCTACCTGTTCACATCCGAGGGACACGTGGCAAGCATGCAACATACTCAGAGTTGTCCCACGTTCCCACGCCCGCCAAGTTTGTCGGATGGTTGTTCCGGCTTCTCCGGATTTCAAACAATAAGGATGAATCATTTAAAACAGACTTAATGTTTGTCTCTGTGTCTTCTGCTGACAAGGATGCAGAGAGGACATTTGACAGTTTCAATAGAATGCATATGATTTGGACAAATAGAGTTTGAGATAGAAAGCATAGAGAGATTAGGGTCCGATCACATTCACTTAGTTCAAAAGATTCAACAATGAAGACATAGCTATAAGTGAATGTTGTAGAGGACAGAATACTAGTATATATATATGAGAAAGCAATCAAATCAACATAGTGAAGTAAATCATGAAGATGAGTTGAAATCTTGAAGACAAATCAAATGCGAAGATATTGCAAAAATAACGCCATGAGTGAAACACTTCAAACCAAGAAATTTGGTGGTGGCGTTACCCACCGTATAGGAAGTATTAGACCCAGACACGACGCACAATTATCGTGGCGCTCCGAAGTCAAATTCCATGTTAATGTATTCACACTCAGAATGTAAGTCTTCATTGATTGAAGATATACTTTACTTTGTGTGTTGCACATCTAAGTCATCAACATGCATAAGTGTTAGGATGTGTGCCTG
This sequence comes from Triticum aestivum, assembly GCF_018294505.1. Classification (NCBI taxonomy): domain Eukaryota; kingdom Viridiplantae; phylum Streptophyta; class Magnoliopsida; order Poales; family Poaceae; genus Triticum; species Triticum aestivum. The sequence continues at coordinate 166,445,393 of NC_057801.1, read as the reverse complement.
ATCACATGACATTTGAGGATTCCAAGATATTTAGCTCACACCGTAACTTGCAAAACCTTTTCTCATCCGAGGGCTTTGTGAAGATATCTGCCAGTTGCTCTTCAGTGTTGACGTGAATGATGTCAATATATTTCTTCATGACATGATCTCTGAGAAAGTGATGACGAATTTCAATGTGCTTTGTCTTCGAGTGCTGAACTGGATTGTTGGCAATCTTGATGGCACTTTCGTTGTCGCAGAAGAGAGGTACTTGTTTCAGATTGACGCCATAGTCCTTGAGAGTTTGCTTCATCCATAGAAGCTGAGCGTAGCAAGATCCAGCAGCAATGTATTCAGATTCAGCAGTTGAGAGTGATACACAGTTTTGCTTCTTTGAAGACCAACATACAAGTGATCGTCCCAGAAAGTGACATGTGCCTGATGTAGACTTGCGATCCACCTTGTCACCAGCATAATCAGCATCCGAGAATCCAACCAGATCAAATTTTGAGCCCTTTGGATACCATAATCCGAGTGTTGGGGTGTAAGCCAAATATCGAAGAATTCGCTTCACAGCTAGGTGATGCGATTCCTTTGGTGCCGCTTGGAATCGAGCACACATGCAAACACTAAGCATGATATCTGGCCTAGATGCACATAGGTAAAGTAAAGAATCAATCATGGAGCGGTATACCTTTTGATCGAACTCTTTACCATTGTCGTCGGGACCAAGATGGTGTTTGGCTGGCATTGGCGTCGTGTAACCTTTGCAGTCTTGCATTCCAAACTTCTTCAGACAGTCTTTGAGATATTTTTCTTAAGATATGAAGATGCCATTCCTTTGCTGACGAATTTGAAGACCAAGGAAGAACTTCAGCTCACCCATCATGGACATCTGATATTGCTCTTGCATCATGTATCCAAACTCATCACTATACTTCTGGTTGGTGCAGCCGAAGATAATGTCATCCACATATATTTGGCATATAAACAGTTCACCATCATATGTCTTCGTGAAGAGTGTGGGATTGAGGGATCCAGGTTTGAAGCCTTTGCTCTTCAGGAAGTCTTTGATCGTATCATACCAAGCGCGAGGAGCTTGTTTGAGGCCATACAGTGCTTTGTTTAGTTTGTACACCATATCAGGATGTTTTGGATCTTCAAAGCCAGGTGGTTGAGCAACGTACACTTCTTCTTCAATCTTGCCGTTGAGGAATGCACTCTTCACATCCATTTGATATAGTAAGATGTTGTGATGGTTAGCATAGGCTAGCAGTATGCGAATAGCTTTAAGCCTAGCTACAGGAGCAAATGTTTCATCGAAGTCAATTCCTTCAACTTGAGTATATCCTTGAGCCACAAGACGTGCTTTGTTTCTGACGACTTGACCATGCTCATCTTGCTTGTTCCGATATATCCATTTAGTGCCAATAATGTTATGCTTGCGAGGGTCAGGACGCTTGACAAGTTCCCAAACATTATTCAGCTTGAACTGTTGAAGTTCTTCTTGCATGGCTTGAATCCATTCAGGTTCCATAAAGGCTTCAACAACTTTCTTGGGTTCTGATATTGACACAAATGAAAAATGCCCACAGAAATTTGCTAACTGTGTTGCTCTTGAGCGAGTAACTGGACCAGGTACATTGATGCTATCAATTATCTTCTCAATTTGTACTTCATTTGCAACATGAGGATGAACTGGACAAAGACCTTGCTCATTCTGATCATTGTCATCATTGGGAGGATTGTCTTCGGTCTGAGCATTGTCTTCAAGTTGGTTTGGTGCAGAAATGATAAGTTCCTCTTCAGGATGTGCTTCAGAAGGCATGATTTCACCAGTTCCCATCAGCTTGATAGATTCGCTGGGAGGAGCTTCATCTAGTGTGCTTGGCAGGAGCTCTCGTTGTGAACCATTGGTTTCATCAAATCACACGTCCACAGTTTCAACGATTTTATAGTGATAGAGGTTGAAGACTCTGTAAGAGTGTGAGTCCTTTCCGTAACCGAGCATGAAGCCTTCATGAGCTTTAGGTTCAAATTTTGACTTGTGATGGGGATCCTTGATCCAGCACCTAGCACCAAATACTCTGAAGTAACTGACATTTGGCTTCTTGCCAGTGAGGAGCTCATAGGATGTTTTGTTCAGAAGCTTATGGATGTAGACACAGTTGATGATGTGACATGTTGTATCAATAGCTTCAGGCCAGAACTTTCTTGGTGTCTTGTACTCATCGAGCATTGTTCGAGCCATCTCAATGAAGATTCTGTTCTTGCGCTCAACAATGCCATTTTGCTAAGGTGTGTATGGAGCAGAAAACTCATGAGTGATTCCCATTGTATCCAGATAAAGATCAAGCCCAGTGTTCTTGAACTCAGTGCTGTTGTCACTTCTGATATGCTTGATCTTGACGCCATAATTGTTCATGGCTCGATTTGCGAAGCGTCTGAAGACATCTTGCACTTCAGTCTTGTAGAGAATTATGTGCACCCATGTATATCTTGAGTAGTCATCAACAATGACGAAGCCATAGAGACAAGCTGTTGTTGTGAGGGTAGAGTAGTGAGTAGGGCCAAATAAGTCCATGTGTAACAGCTCGAAGGGTTGAGATGTCGTCATGATTGTCTTCGAGGGGTGCTTCGCCCTAGTCATTTTTCCAGCTTCGCAGGCACCACACAAATGATCCTTCTTGAACTTGACACCATCAATGCCTATGACATGCTTCTTCTTGACGAGCGTGTGTAAGTTTCTCATGCCAGCATGCCCCAGCCTCTGATGCCAGAGCCAGCATTCTGAAGCTTTTGCAAGAAGACATACGGCAAACTATGGACCTGCTGAGAAATCTACCATGTATAGATCATCTTTCCTATACCCTTGCTTTTACCAGTGTCAGCAAATGTGATGTGACTCTTGTCTGATGGACATAAGGTTGAGTCCATGAGAAGACTTCGATCACCAGTCATATGATTAGTGCATCCGCTGTCCATAATCCACTCTGAAGCATGAGGTGTCATACCCTACAGTGCAGTTAGGAGGATAGGCTTCACATAGTGTGTTGTGAAGCATAAGCATTTGACGCACACAAGGATTATCACAGCTTAGATCAAGGTTAGAACTCATAGTATGACTGGTAAGCGATTCTCATGTGAAATATATAGTAAAACCATTTTATCATGCGTCCCTTATAGTGTTTTAGGTCCCCAGCAATAGTATCGGACGCCTTTGATTGCTGGCTGGAGACCATATTCTGCAAAAGAGAGTTAATTCTTGTTCACCACCCACATCTTCAGGGGTGGCTTAGAAGCAATGAGTCTTAGTGCAACATCTGAGAATTTCGGCTTTGGAGCCCTAGCAAATAGCCTTGCAGGAGATGAATGATACTCATATGAATAAGCAGAAAAGTTCTTAGTTCTATGAACATAGCGGTTTGAAGACACACGCTCATATTCATAAGTTTGAGTACGATTTCCCTGCAAAACATTGGCGTTAGGGTGACTCATGTGAGTCCTGTATCCGTATGAAGCCGTTGGACCATATGATGCCTTTGGTCTGGGGTTTGTCTTCTTCCCTGGTGGTGTCATGACCACATTCACGTGAAGATTCTCAAGACAACTTTTGGGAACCCAGATCTTCTTCATAGGTGGTCCATTTCTGCAGTTAGTACCAATATACCTGGCAAACACTTCACCATTCTGATTTTTGAACAGTTTATAGTTTGCATCAAAGGATTCATCAATGATAATGGGATTAGCACAGGTAAAGCCAGATAAGGTGGATGGATCCACTGAAGGTTCCTTTGCAGCAACCCATGTGGTTTTGGGATACTGCTCAGGCTTCCAGTAGGAGCCATCAACATTCATTTTCCTCTCGAACCCAACACCCTCTTTCCTAGGGCTTCGGTTCAGAATCTGCTTTTTGAGGACATCACAAAGTGTCTAATGTCCTTTCAGACTTTTATACATCCCTGTTTCAAGAAATGTCTTCAACCTAGCATTTTCATCAGCAATAGTAGTGGTATCCTCAGCAGAGGGGTTAGTTACCATATCAGTAGTTGAAGACAAAGCAATAGTAGCAGCATTGGTAGCGTTATCACGCTCAACGCATTTTAGACATGGTGGTTCAAATCCATTCTGTGTAACGCTGATTTGTTGAGCAAGTAATGAATCGCGCTCCTTCAGAAGATCTCCATAATCCACTCTTATCTTTTCAAGATCTTGCTTTCTTTGAAGACATTCAGAAGAAAGCTTCTCATGATCAGACAAGAGAGCATTATGTTGATCTTGAAGGGCGTCAAACTTGGAATGAAGTCTCTGAAGACTCTCAGCCAATGCTTTTGACTGATCCATTTCTTCGCCCAACATATCATCGCTCTTACTAAGCATGTTTTGAACCTTTTCCACAGCTCTTTGTTGTTTAGTGGCAAGGGAAGCAAGTTTGACATAGCTGGGGCCAAATTCATCACCTGATTCATCATCACTAGTTTCAGAGAGGTAGCATTCAGTTACCTTAGCACCCCCTGCCATGAGGCATGGTGAAGATGAAGACGATTCAGGTGGAAACGTCATCTCTTTAAGAGACTCCTTGTAGTCATCAAGCCAAGGATCATGACGATTAAGATGACCTTCATAGACCTCAGAAAGCCGGCCCCAGATTAGCTTCACGTGATTGAGGTGCATGACGTTCCTGAACTGATTTCGGGACAGACAGGAGCAGATGACATCCTTCGATGTGAGGTCTAGTAGAGTGTACTTGCGAATGTCATCAGCCTCTGCCATCTTGCATAGATCGGTAAGACCAATCTCAGTGATGGTCCACAGTTTTCTATTCATAGCCATGAGTCGCTTCTTCATCATGGCCTTCCACCGAGGATACTCATGACCGTCAAAAGTGGGGCAAGATACATTCCTCAATCCTGCAGTCGACATAGCTAAACTCCAGGTGGTTAAACCAAATCACACAGAACAAGGGAGTACCTTGCTCTGATACCAATTGAAAGTGCTAGTTATCGACTAGAGGGGGGGGTGAATAGGTGATTTTTATCAAAGTCTTCAAAACATGGAAGTTTCGAAGACAAGCAATAGAAATGACCTAATTGATATGCAGCGGAAGATAAACTACAACAAGCAAGCCATAGTCAAGTATGCAATTATGTGAACGTACAAAGACTAATAGCAACTAGGTAGTTAGGATCAGGATGGAAGATAGTATGAAGCCAATCAACGATAGTAGTCAAGCAATGAAGTCAAACAGATAAGACAAATAGGCAATGACTTCACGAAGACAAACTCAAAGTAAAGGGAGGGAAAAGATAGAACCAGTCACTTGTTGAAGACACAGGATTTGTTGGACCAGTTCCAGTTGCTGTGACAACTGTACGTCTGGTTAGGGAGGCTGAGATTCAACTCATAAGACCGCGTCTTCACCTTATTCCCCTTGAGCTAAGGACACACAGTACTCACCCAATCACTCTGGTAAGTCTTCAAGGTAGACTTCCTAACCTTCACAGACTTCGTTCACCGGCGATCCACAATGACTCTTGGATGTTCAGAATGCGACGCCTAACCGGCTGGAGGATACATAATCCTCAAGTGTAATAAGTCTTCAGGTCACTCAGACAGAAAGACTTCAGTGATGCCTAACACTCTTTGGCTCTGGGTGTTTGGGCTTTGTCCTCGCAAGGATTTCTCTCTCAAAGGCTTCGAGGTGGGTTGCTCTCAAAACGACAAGAGTCATAAACTAACTCTGAGCAGCCACCAATTTATGGTGTAGGGGGTGGGCTATTTATAGCCACAAGGCAACCCGACCTGATATGTCCGAAATGACCCTGGGTCACTAAGGAACTGACACGTGTTCCAACGGTTAGATTTCAAACACACATGGCAACTTTACTTGGGCTACAAGCAAAGCTGACTCATCCAGCTCTGGATAAGATTTGCTCTCATTGTCTTCGCTTGAAGACATAGGATTTGGGTTGAGCATCACTTCAGTCACTCTGACTTTGTTCACTTGGACCCCACTTAACAGTACGGTGGTTCCTATGACTCAACAAAGAAGAAAAGGGAACAACGGAACAACTCAGTCTTCGTGCTCCATAGTCTTCACTCAATGTCTTCTCATGTCATAGTCTTCAATGTGAATATCTTCACATACCACCATTGTCTTCATACATTTTTAGGGGTCATCTTCGGTAGGTAAACCGAATCAATGAGGGACACTACCTGCGTTATCCTGCAATTCTCACAAACGCATTAGCCCCTCAACCAACTTTGTCGTCAATACTCCGAAACCAACTAGGGGTGGCACTAGATGCACTTACAGCCACACCTGTCTACATGAGCTTTTCATTGAGTATGAGCAAGTCACAGCTTGGGTAGCCCGGTTTTCTTTCAACAAAATGAAGGCAAATTATCATATAATATCAACCGCCATCTACACTGGGTGGCCCAGTGGGCAGGTGCACAAGTCGCCACCACTACACTTTGGTTAACTTCAAATAGCCTTGGAAGGAACCATTGGCTGAGTTGCTGACATGGCTCATACGGGATCATTTATAACCCCCCGCAGTCACCTCAACATTCTGTGATTTACATCGTGCTATCAACACCAATAATATGCAACCTATGTCGGTTTATATCACGGTCCAATATGGAGAATCTCAAGCCAACTCCTCGAGTCACCTTGAGACTCAGGGGCTATAATGATATGACTTAGCAAATGTCCACGGTTTTCAGTGAAGTCAAGAACCCCAGGACGTTGGAGGGAAAGATAACCCGGTCCCGGAGGCTACTGCCTTATTGGCGAAAATTTAAAAGTCGTTAGAAGAATTTTCCGGTTCAAAATGAAGAATGCCGGTTTAAAATCCGGTTCAAGGGAAATTCGTTCTCCCACAAAGCTCCGAAGCTCTCAAATCCGGTTTAAGAATTTCCGGTTCAAAAAGAATTAATCTCTCGCAAGTTCGAGTTTAAAGGTCGCCAGAAAATTTCCAGCTGAAAATGAATATTCCGATTTAAGATCCGGTTTAAGGGAAAGATGTCTCCCATAAAGCTTGGAAGCTCTCAATATCCGGTTTAACATCCGGTTCAAGAAGAAATATCTCTCGCAAAGTTCGAGTTCTCAGAAAAGTCAAAAGGGGCCAAAGAGAGTTTGTTGCACAGCACAACTCAAACATATTCACCGGGCGAGCACAGCTCAAACATGGGTATCTTGCCTTATTGGCTTATCATATGGTTGATCACAGCTGTGACTACCCTATTAATACGGCTATCAAGCCAATGTTATCATAAGAGCGCAACTCTGGTTACTTCGGTAATCCGGCTATCAAGCCAATATTATCATAAGGGGCCAAAGAGAGTCTGTCGCACAGCACAACTCAAACATGAGTATCCCTTGAGCACAGCTCACAGTATCACTTGGGGGCTATGTTCGAACCATAATCACACCTCTTGATAGGCATAAGGGCCACCAGGGAAATCATTTGGGGGCTTGGTCGTATCTGAACCATAGCTACACCTCTTGATAGGCATAAGGCCGCCAGGGAAATCACTTGGGGGCTATGGGTTCGAACCATAGTTACACCTCTTGATATGCATAAGGGCACCAGGGAAATCACTTGGGGGCTTGGTCGTATCCGAACCATAGCTACACCTCTTGATAGGTATAAGGCCAACAAGGAAATCACTTGGGGGCTCTGGTCATATCCGAACCATAGCTAAAACTCTTGATCGGTACAATGCCACAATTATGACTACTTGGGGGCTCTGATCATATCCGAACCATAGCCTAATCCCTCTTGGTCATACATATACATCATCATATGTTGCATTATCATTACATCATCATAGCATGTATCATATGTGCATTGATAGATCGGCGTTTATTGACCCGGCTTGGCTTTCAATTATAAGTTGTCAGTACATGATCAGTTATAATCCGGCATTTATTGACCCGGTCTGGTTTCGACTACAAGTCACCGGTATTATATATGGATAAACCAGTGTTTATTGTAACCCGACATGGCTTTATTATAAACCAGCAAAAGCATGGTGGGAGTTATCAGCACTCCAGGTTTGGGTTTCCACCCTTACTACAAAAAAAGTTGGTAAACCAACGATGTGATTCAATATCACATGTATGATATATTTCATATTTTATTATCCTTGCAACCTTGGTTATAAACCCGGGTTATATGTTGGGCATTATGACCCGTCCGACGGTAAACCGCCAGGACACTTTAAACTTGTTGTATGCAGAAACAGGTTGAATAGAGCATAATTATAAATCACCGGCGTTTATTAAACCGGCCTGGCTTTAAGATGATAAGTCGCCAGTATATGATGAGAAATTATCCGGTGTTTGTTAAACCAGCATGGCTTTAAGACGATAAGTCGCTAGTATATGATGAGAAATTATCCAGTATTTATTAACCCGGCCTGGCTTTGAACTATAAGTCGCTAGTATATATTTGGATTGCGCCATTGGAATCATGCACTCATAAATCATTGGATTATATTATTCAAATTTTCAAATAGCCAACATGGCTGGATTTTATTATGGTTATCAATAACCAGTATTATGATTAAGGTTTTCAAAGTCGCTTTAGAGCAATGGCTATCATATCATCAATGGATATGATTTATTCTATAATTGAAGGAATAGTCCCGAGTTGCTGCAGGCTTACGACCCGACACTTAGGGGCTATATTTTTCAAGTTAGGATTACATCAAATATGCAAGTCTCATGTCGCTGCAAGCATGCACCATAACACTTGGGGGCTAATGCAAAGTCATTTTTTGCCCATCTTATTGAAGACCCAACTCATCACATTATAATGAGCCGGCCCTTGGGGGCTACCAATTGCTCCTGTCAACAATTCAAGGTACACAAGTTAAATCCATTATATTGAAGGGTCCATTGCTCAGTTGGTAGAGTACAAGGCTCTTAACCTTGTGGACGTGGATTCAAGCCCCATGATGGGGGTTACATCATATGATGTTATTTTCGCTGAAGTATATATCAAGTCCTTGCTCAATATTATCTTACTGAGCCGGCCCTTGGGGGCTACACCGTTGCTGTTTAAAGTTTACATGATTATATTTACAAAAGTCCCTGCTCATTATTGCATAATGACCCGGCCCTTGGGGGCTACACTAGTTGAAGTTTTTATGGGAATAAGGCAATTTCAAGTCCCAGGTTGCTGCAAGCATGACAACCCGACACTTGGGGGCTACATATACGGAGTATTCAGTTTTTACTAGTGACTGAGATGAACAACATGGATTTCTTCAAAGTGGCAGTAATTATATAAGTCTCAAATTATCATTTTGTTCTGTTCAAGACTTGGGGGCTACATGTAATATGGATATAAGGGAGAAATATCTTCCGATTTTCAGTATGACCCGGCATCACCAATCATTATAAGCCAGTGTCTGCAACAATCATAAACCGGCGTTGGCAACAATCATGAACCGGCATTGGCAACAATCATGAACCGGTGTTGGAAACAATCATGACCCATAATTATCAGTTTTTATAACCCGACAATTTTGGAATCATAGATCGGCAAGTTCTACATTTTCAAACCGGCTGAATATCAGTTGAATATTTGAAGACCAATATTTTTGTCAGCTCAGAGCATTGAAGGATGATTCAAATGGATTCTTTATTTACAATATTTCTTCTGCAAGCAAATTGATTATGAAGCTGGTCTATTGACTCGGATTTTCTAGAAGGAACAAATGGCAAGGATTTAAGGATGATCAAGTGCCGGTTTATAAGAATCTTTAACCCGGAGCACAAGCCGCCAAGTTTGTTCTTGTGTTTGTTTTATAGTCAGTTTAACATGGATGAATCCAAATTAAACCGGGGGCTAATGTCGGGGATATAACCCATGGTATGAACCGGCCGGAAATATGACCTGGCTGGACTTGGCGGTTTACTTGAGACCCGGTTTACACTCGGCGATTCATTGGTGACCCACCCTGACCAGATGGTTTACAAGCAACCTACCTGAACATTATGACTCACTGGTAACCCGGCGGGCGGGACAGACGGATGACAAGGCCCAAGGCCCAGAAGGCCGGTTTATGTTAATGGCGGGCCAGTTTAAGAGGAAAGGCGTGAAGAATATTTAGCTTACAAGGAGTTACGACCTGGACTTGTATCCGGTTTGTATTAGAAGGTAGACTAGTCCTGATCCTAAAAGGACTCCACATGTAACCCACCCCTCCAACTTATATAAGGAGGGGCAGGGCTCCCCAAAGAGGGACAAGCAAGAAACAATCTCTAGGGCTAGACACAACTAGAGGAGAGCCGGTTTACGGCGACTCCCTCGTGATGATAATGAGATCTAGCCTCAAACAACATGTAGGGTTGTTACCGGATGATATTTCCCGGGGCCTAAAGCTGTCTAAACCCTTGTCTTGTGTTGCGTCTCTCAATTCCGCTCAACCCCTCTCAAGCTACCACATAGATGTGTTGGCCTCGCGACTAAGTCCTCACACTAAAGGACATTTGACGTGTTAATTCCACGATAGTCATCCTCATGGTATTCTTCTTGAATCACTAACCCACGAGTAGGAGTCTTCTTGGTGAAGTTGTTCTTGTTGGGGAAGGACTTGGCTTTGTCTTTTCGAATGAGCTTGCCACCATTGTCTTCCCGCTTCTCGTAAGGACAATCCACAACAAAGTGACTCATATTGCCACAATTGTAACAAGTTCTCACTCATTGCTTGCCGTTGAACCCACTTGAATTGTTCTTGTTGAAATTGGGCCTTGTGTTCTTCTTGCTCCAAAATTGCCTTGAAGCAAGAGCCATGTGCTCATGATAATCATATTTTGTATCCTCGGGATTGCCCTCCTCATCTTCCTCATCTTCCTCTTCTTCCACAACGACCTTGGCCTTCAAGGCAAGAGTGGACTTCTTTGTTCTTTGAGAACGGAGCGTTGTCGGCGGTCTTGTCCAAGATGCTAATAGCAACGAACTCATCCAACACTTCACTCGAGGTCATGGAGTGGAAGTCCGGTCTTTGACGGATGACGGAGGACATGGCCTTGTTGTAGGGCATCATGGTCTTCAGGAACTTGCGCTTGATCCAATTGTCATCCGTGTCCTTACTCCCATGATCTCGGAGTGAGACCGCGAGTTTGGTTACTCTCCGAAAGAGCTCACGAGGTTCTTCATCTTCCTTCATTGCAAACTCATCGGCTTCATCTTGCACCACTTCATAGTTGGAGCGTTGAATGCTTGCGCTTCCCCGATAGAGAGACACAACGCAATGCCACGCGTCTTTGGCCATGGCGTAGGGTCGAATATGAGGAAGATCTTCGGGGAGGATTGCATCTTGGATGATGAAGAGAGCATTCTCATTGAATTGATTATCCATGGCTTCTCTAGGGGTGAAGTTGCTTTGGTCATGTGGATAGAAACCTTCTTCAATGATTCTCCAAAGATTAGTATTCACATGATTTAAACAACGCTTGAAGCGATACACCCAAGAATCAAAATCCTCATTTTTCACAATCTTAGGAGGAGGACCGGCATGATTTAAATGAGTAGAGGGAATCGGTCCTCCATAAGTTGGAGGTTCCACATGGGCATAGATGCCGGTGCCATTTCTACCACTAGTAGAAGGACCCTTTTCACTATTAGCTTCCCCCTTGTCGGAGTTAGCATTCGTCACCTTGTTAGTGGGATCACCCACTTTCATCTGCGAGGTAGATAGTTTAAGTCCTTCTAGGAATTTAGTAAACATGCTTTCAACCTCGGTAGTCATGGAGTTTTTTAATGTGTCCAAAGCCACATTGAATTCCTCATGAGAGACCGCGGTTCCCCCATCGGCCGTAGACGAGGTAGGATTCACACCGGAGTGCTCCTTCACACCGTCTGCGGTGTCAACCATACTCTTCGGATGGCAAAGTCCTTAATAAAGAGACGAGGCTCTAATACCAATTGAAAGGATCGATATAGTTGACTAGAGGGGGGGCGGTGAATAGGCAACTAACACTTTTTAATCTTTTCTTTACCAATTTAAACTTTGCATCAAAGAATGTTGTCTAGATATGCAACTATGTGAGCAACCTATATGATGCAATAACAACTAGCACATAAGCAAGCAAGAGAAACAACACTAATAAGCTTGCACAAGTAAAGGCACGAGATAACCAAGAGTGGATCCGGTGGAGACGAGGATGTGTTACCGAAGTTCCTTCCTTTTGAGGGGAAGTACGTCTCTGTTAGAGCGGTGTGGAGGCACAATGCTCCCCAAGAAGCCACTAGGGCCACTGTATTCTCCTCACGCCCTCACACAATGTGAGATGCCGTGATTCCACTATTGGTGCCCTTGAAGGCGGCGACCGAACCTTTACAAACAAGGTTGGGGCAATCTCCACAACTTAATTGGAGGCTCCCAACGACACCACGAAGCGTCACCACAATGGACTATGGCTCCGAGGTGACCTCAACCGTCTAGGGTGCTCAAACACCCAAGAGTAACAAGATCCGCTAGGGATTAGTGGGAGGAATCAAATTTCTCTTGGTGGAAGTGTAGATCGGGACCTTCTCACCCAATCCCGAGCAAATCAACAAGTTTGATTGGGTAGGGAGAGAGATCGGGCGAAAATGGAGCTTGGAGCAATAATGGAGCTTAGGGTTAGAAGAGGTGAGTCTTCTTGGAGAAGAAGACCCCCTTATATAGTGGGGGGACAATTCCAACCGTTACCCACCACTCAGCCTGCGACCCGCCATACTACTGCATCAGAGGAGCGGTACTACCACACGGGCCTGTGGTACTACCGCGGTGGACCGTGGTACTACCGTGGGCCCGGTAGAGCCTAGATCTGAACAGAAGAGCACAGACAGGGCGCGGTAGAACAGCAGGCGCAGTACTACCGCGGCCCTATGCAGTACTACCGCAGAGCAACCACAGGCCAGGCACGGTAGGCATAGATGTAAAAAATTACATCTGTGACTACCTCCGCTAATATATTATCGAGCGAAAATCTGACACATTACTACCGCGAACCAGGGGTGCGGTACTACTGTGAAGGGTGCGGATGTAAAAATTACATCCGCCCCTACCTCCGCTCCTGCTGTTGTACCTGGCCAGGCGACACGGTACTACCGCGCCGCAGCATGGTACTACCGCGTTGGGCGCAGATGTAAAAAATTACATCCGCCCCTACTACCGCTTGAGCAGCGGCGCCAGGCCAGAACTCACAGTACTACCGCTTAGGAGGAGCGGTACTACCATGGAAGCCCACAGTACTACCGTGCCGGAGCCCGGTACTACCGCTGGCTCCTGCGGTAGTATCGCTCAGAGGAGCAGTACTACCGCTAGCCTGAGAAGAGCAACTCGGAGTCCTTCATTTCGTAGAGACAAGGTGAGACGGAGGAAACTCCAAAGAGCCAAAGGAAAGGCGGTGCAAAAGGGGACATGTACGTGAGATTCCATCCAAACCTTTCCAAAGCGGACCCCCTCTTAATAGTACGGCTTTCCTACGACTCAGCTCCACCGAAAAGAACCATAGAAAAACGCCGTCTTCAATAATCTTCGAGGGGTATCAAATCGTCTTGTGTTTAGTCATGATATATCTAAAAAACTCAATACACACGATTAGTCCGCAAAAGCATTGTCATCAATCATCAAAACTACTAGGGGACAAGAATGCCCTTACACGAAGGTTTCATTCCGTTTGGACTCCGTTTGATATTCCTTTTCTTCCAAACACTGAAATAGGCAAAAAAAACAGCAATACGGGCTGGGTCTCCGGTTAGTAGGTTAGTCCCAAAAATGATATAAAAGTGTAAAGTAAAGCCCATAAACATCCAAAACAAGTAATATAATAGCATGGAACAATCAAAAATTATAGATACATTGGAGACGTATCAAGCACCATGCAAATGAATGGGCAATAATAGGCATATTTTGTCCGGCTTTCTAGTTGGACCATTTCAAAAGGTATAAACCCCAAGAAAAAACAAGTAGTTATAAGATAGATGGTACTTGAGGGTTGACCACTTCTTATTTCAAGGCTACCGGGTTCCCCGAATTAGATGAAAACTAAACATTGGGAGCTTAGTAAAAAGTTGTTGGTCTAAAATGCCAATGATAGTTTCCCTCTTGATTAGATGCTACAATATACATGAAAATCACATCACGTTAGCCGATGAGATCTTGTGAAAGCCATAAACAACCTATTATGGAAAGTAGCTTACGACTTTGTCAAAGTCAGTAAAAGGCACAAGAGGTCCACACATGGTCTTATGGTCATCAAGAAAGGTGAGTCATGGGGTATTGGGAGGGGGGCTCCCTTCGGGATGTTTTTAAGGTTACTCAATCAAGCTATTACAAGGGACCAAAATAATAAAAAAAGGGTTCCAATGAGATGCAAAAGCACACACAAACTAGAGGATCTTCATATGATAAAGGACAGGGTTCTATGGCTGATGGAAGAGTGGAACACTATCCATGATGACACTCACTCACAGAAGGTCCGAGTTGCTGAGCGTTGGCGGTCGTCAAATGAAGGATGGATTAAAGCAAACACAGATAAATGCCATGTCAAAGGCGGGTGATTTCGTTGGTGGAGGGGCGGTCCCGAGAGACCATCATGGAGCTTTCCGAGCGGGAGCACACCATTTCCCCTTCCATTTTAGATCCTGAGCTAACTGGGCTCATGGCGTGCAGACACACTCTTCAACTAGCGGACGACTGGAAACAGACCCACAAGCTACTGTCTTCAAGATCAACGCATCAACGAGGGATCTCCCTGCTAATGGGCATATGGCGGACGAGGTGAAGGAACTTGGTTCCAGGTATCGCCGACATGTGTGAGCAAAGAGGTAGCCTCAGAGTGTCTTAGACCTTTTTAATAAAGTGTAGCAATTCCAACCCAGAAAAGGATTCTAGATTCTAAATTCTAAAAATAGAATATGAGGGAGGTAAAAGTCTTTCGGCGCGCCTGTGTGACATCGTAAGCCACGTTTCACAAATCCCAACTCGAAAATGCCAAGTCAAGGCTCGAGTCTGACACCCCCCCCCCCCAAAAGGCTAGTAGTTATGTACTAAAAGTTTTAGCTCTTATCTTTTGAATAATTTCACATTTTGGACCACTCTACAAATTCGATGTTAGATTTTTAAACATGGAAAATTGAACTTTTTATGGCAAATTATGTGTCGCGAGCCTAACAAATCCCTTCAGAAGCATGACAAAATCTTGGCATGTTCAATACATGCCAAGATTTGGCATGCTTGCGGCATGTAATTTGACATAAAAAACCGTTCAATTTGCCATGCTTAGAAATCTGATGTTAGATTTTTAGCATTTTTGTAAGTTTTTCTTGCTTGAGGGCCATGCTTTAGATGGGAAACAATAGCCCAAGGCTTGCCCAGCCATCAGGCTTTTGGGCCAGCCTATACATAAAGTGAAAAATATGAGTTGCAAGAGAGTAACAATGACATTTTATTTGTGTATTATGTTCGTCCTGGTTTATTGGGCCCTTGAGCCAAAATGCAAAGACCAAGAAAAGTATGCATGTAGAGAAATTGAAAATAAATTACCTCTCTAATCATCCCTACTAACTAGGCCTATTTACTACCTCTGTGCATGCAATGGCTATTGCACGCATGTAGCCTGCATGCATATCCAATCAAGCAGCCCCATGCGCTTGCTTACATGGGAAGAGTGTTGGAATCTGGAATGGAGGAAATAAAGTGACGTGCTTAAATGCAACGGTCTAATAAAAATGCAGCGGTCTAATAAAATAAAGTGACGTGCTTAAATGCCGCGGTCTAATAAAAATGATACAACCTCTGGTAGCTCACATGACTAATAAACCAGGACGGAGGTAGTACATGTTCATTCATACATTTCTTATGATTATATTTGCCAGGAACAAATGCATAGCTGGTTCGATTCTCATATATGTGCATGTTGTTTTTGTTTAAACATTATTGAACTTAATGTGTTTGTATCCTCAAAAGCTAGCGTATTTAAGATTAGGTTATCTCCTTTCCCCCTTTTTGAGTGAGGTTGTCTCTTTTCTAAAACATTTTCTATCAAGAATTATAGTGATGTATTACCAGATTAGAAGTAGATTTCATATTTGTCGGATGGTTAGAAAGACAGTGGTATCTTTTGCCCACCAAAGTTCAAGTCCCCAACTTGATATTGATACTCGCATTTTTCTGGATTTATTTCAGGCCTTTTGGCGATGTGCATTCAGTGAGAGAAGATGTTCCGGTCAACTACGAAGGCGTCTATGGCGACTTCGTCTCAATCGCTCGGAGGTTAGCGTGCGTGCGTTCATACGATTGAATGTATGTGCGTATGTATAAGCGTCTACGTTTGTATTGTGTTCGAAAAAAAATAAAAGAATAGATTCTGCATTTTTTTGTCGGAAAGATTCTACATTCAAGTGGGAACGAAAATTAGCCGTTCAATAAAATAAAATAAATAAACAAAATGGTGATAAACTGAAAAGGAGAGATTCCAACTGCTTAGCAGGAGGCGCGGCCGAGCTACAGCCTACAGACACATCGCTTTCCGCTTCCGCCGCCAGGCCGTCTCCTCCGACCTCTCGCGCCTCACCCTCCTCTAAACCCCTGGTTGAACCCTAGCCACCGCCTCCGGGAGCATGCACGCCAGGCTGCTCGGCGCTCCGTCCCGCGCCTCCGCCTGCACCTCCTCCCCGTCGGCCCCCTCCGCCGGCCGCCACCCGTGCCGCGCGTCCTGGAAACCGCGGCCGCCAAGCCGGAGCTCCGCCTCGCCGCCGCCTCTCTCGCTGTTGCGCGCCGGCGCATCCATGGAGCCCGCTTCGACGGAGGGGTAAGCTACTCGTGGATTGTCGATTCGTGCCGATTGCCGCGTATGGTTCTCGCCGCTCGGTGAATTCCTGGCGATTTCCGTGTCCCCTGGGCGTTGTTGCAGAGTTTTCACCTGATTGGTCTGCTTCTGCGTGTGCGGTGTTTCAGGCAGAGCGACCCTCCTGTGCGTGGCGTGGCCGATAGGGTCGTCGGGGTGCTGGGGGGCGGCCAGTTGGGGAAGATGCTGTGCCAGGCGGCCAGTCAGATGGGGATCAAAGTGGCCATCCTGGACCCCCTCAAGGACTGCCCGGCAAACTCCGTCTGTCACGAGCATGTCGTGGGGAGCTTCAATGATGGTGTCGCGGTCCGTGAGTTTGCGAAGAGGTAGGCGAAACTGTGATCCCGCTTGGTTGTTTTGGGGGCTGGCATCCCTGTACATTATCGTTCTCACTTCTCAATCTGCTTAGACAAATCCTTTGTATGATGTTAGGTGTGATGTTCTAACTGTGGAAATTGAGCATGTGGATGCTGTGGCACTTGAGAAGCTTGAAAAACAGGGTGTTGTTTGTGAACCCAAAGCCTCTGCCATCACGATTATTCAGGTGACCTTTCCCTTCTTGTGCCAACCGTCCTACTGTTTGGACAACTTCATACTACAACTACTAGCATCTAATGGGCTATTCATGGCAGATGCATTTCCACCTTTTGTATATGCTATGCTTGATGTATTGATACTCTGTTCTACTGCAGGACAAGTACAGGCAGAAAGGCCATTTCTCAAAATTTGGAATTCCGATAGCTGACTTTGTTGAAGTAATCCACTGTCTGTTTACTTTTAGTGAAATTATTGGAGCTGTAATTGTTTTGATATAAATTTGTAGTGGTGTTTTGCAGGTTGATACTTTAAGTAGTATAGAGAAAGCTGGGGAAATATTTGGCTATCCCTTAATGGTAAAAAGTAAAAGATTGGCATATGATGGTCGTGGGAATGCTGTTGCTCACAATAAAGAGGAGCTATCTTCTGTTGTTTCTTGTAAGTTGATACACATTCGTGTTATTTTTTAAAATCAATTAAAAAAAAACCCGCAGCAGTGTCCTGATAAACACTGATTTAGCACAATCCTTTCTAATTGAATTCCTAAAACCAGAAGCTGTTCTATGATTTGCTGAATCAGCTATAAGGCGAGCTAGCATTTAAACTTTTTAAGCTATTATTTCGAGGCCCATGTTTCTTAACATAGTCTGAACTGGCCCAATCACGTGTAAAATAATCAACTGACGATGAAACTAATTTTCATTGATTCTTTATTGCTGCAGCACTCGGTGGATTTGAGCATGGCTTGTATGTTGAGCGGTGGACACCTTTTGCAAAGGTTAGTTTTATTTGATTTTATTTTTCTAAGAAATTAAATCCCATTAAAATTGGTCAAACCCTCAACTATCTCTTTTATGCCCTGCAGTATTTTTTAAGTGTTTGTAAGTTATATACACGCAAAAAAGTGTTTGTAAATTATATATATTTTCTCTAATTTGTATCTTTCTGAATGTTAAGGAACTGCATTTTGGGGTTTCCAAGTTAACCCAAGTTAACTTTGTGGTTGACATTGCAAATGATCTGCAGTAGTCAGTCACATATTGTGTAGTCACCATTTATAATTTTTGGCTGCATGCACATACTGCTATTTGTTCTTTGTGGACTTGCATCTGGCAGTGTCATACATGCAAGCTCGAGATGAATATATGATAAGTTCTGCAAGTTTATTGCAAGATATTTGTTTGTTCTTTTGTAGAATTTATTACAGAATACCATGATAGGAGTAATATAACAGAACAGATTGCTTGAATGCCTATCATATTGTCATGGGTTACAAGTATTACAACTTCTGTTTTTTTGCTTATGCATTTCTGTTATTTGTCGTTCTTTCATTCAGGAGCTATCTGTAATTGTGGCAAGGAGCAGAGATGGTTGTACAGTCTGTTATCCTGTCGTCGAAACCATTCATAAGTAAGAAATTCCTTTTGTTAAGATTATTATTTTTTGGTCCTGCATATCTGTTCTCCAAATTTGCAAAACATGAAGCCTTTGTCTGGAACATTCAGGGATAACATCTGCCATCTTGTTGAAGCTCCTGCTCAGATACCTGAGAAAATGAAGAAGTTAGCTACCAGTGTAGCTGAAAAAGCTATCAAATCGTTAGAAGGTGCTGGTGTTTTTGCTGTCGAACTATTTTTAACAAATGACAATCAGGTTTGTTCGAACATTTATGCATGTCTTATATAATTGAATCGTCCTATGGTGATGTTGGATCTTTCTCATGTTCATAATTTTACTAGGTTTTATTGAACGAAGTAGCCCCTAGACCTCACAATAGTGGACACCATACAATCGAGGCATGTTACACTTCACAATATGAGCAACATTTACGTGCTATTCTTGGACTTCCTCTTGGTGATCCTGCAATGAAAGCACCCGCAGCAATAATGTACAACATCCTGGGCGAGGATGAGGTATATATATATTTGGTTTCGTGTTGATTTGCCCTCCATTTTTTGCTATGTTAAACATTGATAGTTAGGTCAATATCTGCTAGATTATGTTAGTTACTGATTATTTTTTAGGTCACCATGTTATTATTCTGGTTACCTGTATAATGTTGAGCACCAATTGCTACAGGGCGATTCGGGATTTGTTTTAGCCCATCAGCTGATTAAGAGGGCGTTAAATATTCCAGGTGCATCAGTCCATTGGTATGCAAAGCCAGGTTGGTTCAGCCCACACACTTAGCTGTTGTTGCAGAAAGTTGACAATTCTGCTTTGCTTTCCCATGCCATAAAATATTACTTCAAGAATTGTTCTTCCAGAGATTCGGAAGCAAAGAAAGATGGGTCATATTACAATTGTGGGGCCTTCTATGTTCGATGTAAAAGCACATTTGGACAGGTTGCTGCAGAGAGACACAGATGGCCCAAAGAAAGGTTAGATTTATTCATATCATACCATTGGTCTATCTTCAACTTGCTGTTGGGGGATGTAATGCCCTTTAGGTAGTACTGTACTTTATGGTTTGCATGACTTAGATTATTCTGTTTGATATCTCTGTTAACTATAGATTTTCACTGTGTATTTATTTATTGAAGGGGACAATAGTTTTCTATATGCACTAACTTGGATGACTTTTAAACTTTATTCATATACTTTAGAAATAATGAAACAACAGTGTATTAGGATGCCGGAAAGAGAGTATAGGAGGCAGATGAAATTTGAACAGTGAATAACCAGTTTAAAACAAATAATTATACTACTGGGGCAAATAATGGCAATGGCTCAATGCATGTAAGTTATCTGGTCTGTCTAAATTCTAGTGATTGAAACTTGTTACACCCTCGTGATGTCTTTGTATTTTCCATGGTGAAATTATTCAGGCTTTTATATGCCACCTGCCAATAACTTTTACTTAATTCCTTTCTTGGTGATGAAAGTCTTCTCATTCTATTCATTCCATTTGCTGAGGAGGTCTAGAATGCTGTGTTAATTACAGTTAGACCTCGTGCTGCGGTTATAATGGGCTCGGATTCTGATCTTCCCATAATGAAAGATGCTGCAGCAGTACTGGAGAAATTCAACATACCTTTTGAGGTTTGATTTGTAAAACCTTTCTGTAGACAAGCTATGGGCTGTTGGCATGGCCCGTCTGCAGCTTCATGGATTGTTCGTTTTTTCAGCTTACAATTGTTTCGGCACACCGTACACCAGAGAGGATGTACGCTTATGCATTGTCTGCTAAGGAAAGGGGCTTAGAGGTCATTATTGCAGGCGCAGGTGGAGCAGCTCACTTACCAGGCAAGTGTCAGTTTACGGGAAAAAACATGCTCCTAAATTCACCATACTGTTTTCTAAACATAGATATTAGGGTGGAATTATGTGTATTCTGTTATGCCCTATTCTTTCAAAGCAAGTAATGTCGGGGAGCGGTAACGTGTTATTATCTATTCTATCAAGTGTCTGTTATAGTATGTTGGAGTTTATGAAATAAAGTAGTGTTTCTTGATCAAATGGACACAACATTGACACTGTTAACAAAGCCTGTATGCCTGAAGTCTAATGAACGATTTATTCATGATTTTTTTATGATTAATGAAGTACAATCTTGTAACTGTTTGTTGCAGGCATGGTGGCTTCATTGACTACTCTTCCTGTAATTGGAGTCCCCATCTGGACTAAATCATTACAGGGAACGGATTCCCTCCTATCTATTGTGCAGGTGAGGGCTTAAGTCTTCTTTTTAATACCATTCAAAAGCAGAATGATACTGTGATAAACATCACATAATCGTTGATTGTAACTATGTATCAATGCCCTCTCTTCTTGCATCATCAGATGCCTTCTACTCCCTCCGTTCCTAAATATAAGTCTTTTTAGAGATTCTAATATAGACTACATACGGAGCAAAATGAGTGAATCTACACTCTAAAATACGTCTATATTCATCCATATGTAGTCCATATTCAAATCTCTAGAACGACTTATATTTAGGAACGGAGGGAGTAATTTCTAATCGATTACTTATGGACGAAGTTGACTCTTGTGTTGTTTATTCTCATCAATTTGACAGATGCCGAAAGGTATTCCTGTTGCTACTGTTGCAATTGGAAACGCTGAAAATGCAGGCTTGTTGGCAGTTCGGATGCTTGCCTCAAGAGATACTGAGTTGTCGGACAGGTATGGTTCATTTCTGATGTTATTCTCTTGCAAATTTCAAATTCAGCTTGGTACCCTGCGTGTAATTTGTATGGTCAGCCACTGGTTTCAAACTGATAACTGGTCGTCACTGGAAGGTTGGTGGTAGATGCAGATCCCCATAATGGGTAAAATTGCCAACAGAGAAACAGAGCTAGTCAAGATATCAATAAGATGGACCAGTTTATTTATAAATATACTAATAAACTCTTTACAGTCAAGATTTTTTTTAGAATTATTTGAGAATTTCAGCCAGTCAAAATCATAAATGGAATTTATGGCTTTCATGGCCAACCCTTTTTGTGTGGTGCGAAAGGATACACTGTTAACAGAGTGGCTTGAACCGACAATCCTTGCTTGGAATGCGCTTTGCCAGTACATATGGTTTGTATCGTGTATCTGATTGTAGCAGGAAGTCTCCAGTAATCTGGTACACCAACATTGATGTCTATACTCAATCGCAGCCTGCAATTAGGGTGGATAATAAGCTAGTTCGTCACGACTCGTTAAACTAGGGAAGCAGCCACTGCCACAAGACCCATCAACAACTGGCCAGAGCGAGGCATTGCACAGTTGCATGCAGAGTGGGGATCTGAGTTTGGCGTGGGTGGTCATACAGAGGCAGAAGATTCACAGGTTCTTTTCATGCCATGTTCTGGCACCCGCTCACGGAGGCCAGCAGTTGCGGTGTGTGGGTGGGTGGGGGTGGAGTTGGTTGCAGGCTGGAACTGGATGTGATTGAGGGTGAGCAGAGGAGTTGAACTGTGTTGGTGATTTGCGTTGTGTGGGCTGGGATAGTAGAATGTTGCAGATATGGTTATCTGAAGAGGATTTTCATGGACGACAATGTTTTGCTATCTTTATGGCATCGCCATTATTCAATTCATTTACAGTTTTTGTCAAATTTTGGATTGGTTCTTTGTGTTAGACTGTTTCATGCTGGCTGCTTTTGCTGGTGATTTGGTTATTTGCTATTGAACTTTTTTCCATTGAACTATTTAGTTGTGTTTAACATCATTGCTTATTTATGGTTTTTTCATTGTAATGACATTATGTATAATTGCATTAGTTAACATGAAGGGCACTACACATTCCCTGACAATACCTTGTTCCATGATCACTAGGCGTAGTTATGTGTGCTTAGTAACTTTTAAGATCGCTGCACAATTCGTTCTGATTTGTGTTTATTTCTTGCAGGGTAAATGAATACCAGCAAAATCTGGAAGACAGTGTGTTGGTCAAAGCAAGATTGCTCGAGGAATTAGGTTCAGACAAATATCTGGAGCAATGTATGAAGCCTTGAGCACTGGCTGTCTGTTCTGTTGACATCTCGTAGCATCCAACGTTGACAAAAGCAGATAAATAGTCCACCGTGGGTGAGATTCTTAAAGATAGTCGCACTAATACCGTTCTGAGTGCTAATTGTTCATCCGGCCTGCCTGGCTGTTCATCCGGCTTTCGTTCTTATTGTGCTAATTGTAACTGCCTGCTAAATTGCTCCACTCGTCCAATTTTTTCTCTTCCTCTAGTGTGGTCCTAGTGGAGTTTTAGAGTGAGAACAGGCAGAGGAATTTTTGTGTTGGAAATTAATACACTTTACACGCTGTGTAATTTTGCTAATATTTTTATCTTGGCGAATGCTCCTAGTGCCTTGATGTTCATATGGCGGCTACGGCCTACTCTCAGTCACAATCTTAGTAAAATTTTTGCTGTATGTTTTGAGTAATTCTATCACTGTTGTGGTCCAGTGGGGCAGATGGCAGCAACAGTGCAATTCATGCAGAAACTTTGGAGATCAATGTGTTGCCCTCGCATACCGTGACCAAATATAGCTTTGCAGATGTGATGATGTTGGGAAAAAGGCCATCAGGCTCATGGTCTTTTTTTGAGATTAATGATGAATATGATAGTCGAGATGATCATCTTGGTCGACCTCGCGAGATGTAGCAGGATGTGCAAACTTTGGCGCTTTTGCACTTAATAACATTTCTGCTTTCCAACCACCAGTTACATTCAGAGACACACTCATGATGATTATCTGAAGAGGATTTGGTGTCGTGATGGGCAGATTCATTGCCCAGGAAAGGTGTCAGTTAACTCATATCACGTTTTAGGATACATCATAACTTAGAGCATCTACAACCGGATCTAGCTAATCCGGCCCCCTTATTGCACGAACGTCCATGACAACATTAGCAAATTCTTAAATCTTAAATCCATACAATTATATGCAACGCAACACCTAGTCTAAAATTTCGCCCGTGCTTGTGCTTCAAGTCCTTGTTGTTTCCTTTTGTGTCCATGTTCGGCGGCTGTGAGTCCCGGGAAGTGAAGGTGCAGTCGCTGGCGAGGAAGAGTAGGACATGAGACACATACTGGCCCACATGGGCATGAGGCGTCGTCGTCTCCCATACCCTACTCTTTCTCGTCGGAGCTTGTGGTCTGGATGCCGCCGGTGAGGTGAGGTCCGCGATAGGTGTGGATGGGTCGACATCGTGGTCGGAGCTCGATGCTGCCACCCCGCGGTTGTTCGGAGCCACGGGGTGCCGGACACCGTTGCGGCGAGGACTCCGCCTCCGCGGCCTTGGCCTCGAGGGTTGTCGCAACCTCCACCCCCTGCCTCGCATTGCGAGCACACCTCGCCGCAGCTGACGGGCCGTAAGGCATTGCCGGCGTTTATCTCCAACTCGGAGTCTGATGCCGCGGGGACGACGCGCCACCGAAGGGGTTGCACCACCACCCCGGGGTTGCTTCGCCAGATGGTGGTCACCGCGTCTGATGAGACCGCGGTCATGCGCCTCGAGCCACTAGATCGGCAGATTCAAGCGCCATTTGCGGGACGAAATGGGTTCCCCCCGAATCGAGTTCGACTGCGGTCGGGCGCACTCCACCCGGGAGCGGTGGAGAGCCATGCAGGTGGCCATCTCCTTGTCCCCGCATAGGATTAGGTCCCAGTCGATGGATAGGGAGGTCTCAGAGTCGGATCCGCTGCCCCTCATGCCGGAGAAGGCCGAAGGTCGCCGGAACAAAGCTTGGAGATGGAGTGGAGTGGCTAGAGTTTCCTCCAGGATGTGGATAAGGACGAATATATGCAGGGTCGGGGTGGGCCAGCCTGGGCCGGATCTGCCATGACAGACGTGCTCGAGCGCGTTTGTGCTTCCTCATATCCGTCCCAGATATGAGCTGAATATAAGGGGTGACGGTCAGCCCGGACGTATAAGGCCGGTATTAGAGATGCGGCTTGCTCGCGATTATATTGACTGGTCATTAACCGAACCATCCGTTTGGGCGTATAGGAGCGTTTGAGGAGTTCGGTCGTAGATGCTCTTGTATATATGTGGGCTAGAAATGGTTCGACATTTGAAAATGGTCGTAGATGCTCTTGCATATAT
The DNA here is from genome assembly GCF_018294505.1 of Triticum aestivum. NCBI lineage: Eukaryota > Viridiplantae > Streptophyta > Magnoliopsida > Poales > Poaceae > Triticum > Triticum aestivum. Next base: position 166,420,484 of record NC_057801.1, on the reverse strand, counting down.
CCGACAGTTGAATATATGCGGGGTCGGCGTGCCTGGGCCGGATCCTCCATGGCCAACGCGCCCGAGCGTGTTCGGACTTCCTCATATCTGCCCCAGATATGAGTGAATAAGAGGGTGCCGGTCAACCCGAACGTATAAAGCCAATACGAGGGGTGCGGCTGGGTCGCGATTTCATGACTGGTCATTAACCGAACCATCCATCTAGGCGTATAGGGAGCGTTTGAGAAGTCCGATTGTGGATGCTCTTGTATATGTGGGCTAGAAATGGTCGACAGTTGCGAATTGTTAACTTGTTTTTTGGATTTAACGATTGTTGACATTGATTTATACTAGCCATATATGTCATCAATCATACTCCATCAGGACCGCCTTCTCCTTATCTACCTGCTCTGCATTGCAGCTCCGCATTGGCTTCGGCCTTGCACTGTTGTCACGATCTTAGCCACTCGACATGATGCTAGGGCTAGGAGAGATCTCTGATGCGCATGCAATGCAAGGTTCATGCCACTAGGCTGGATGGGCACGCAAGATTTGTGCCACTAGGCTAGGTTCTCTCATTCTCATAGTTAGTTGAGGTGATCACGGGGACGATTGCTGCTAACCGGCTGCCACTCTTGTGCTACTTGGTTCGAGGTTGTCATAGCTTCTGTTACGCATATAATACGTTGTATCGTTGAGCACTAGTACACTAGCTAGGGTGGCCATCCTCCTAGCCCCGAGCTCGCACGAGCGCATCGTGCATTCGTGTAGCTTTTCTGAGCGGACGGGCCTCATTGGGCAACTTGAGCACTTCATTGATCACTTAGCTAGACGGCGATGATTGGTTGGCAGGTAAAAAGGGCTCGTGATGATAGGGAAATGGTGCAAACGAACACGATCGAGTGGATATGATGCATATGTATATATGAACCTGGACTTAGATGGCTTAGATTGTGGTCGATCCCACACGCTGCATTGTACTGCCATGACAATGATGAATAGATCCAAAGTTTTTCTCTAAGAAAAAAGAAAGAACAGTTGTTTTTGTTATTTTTAGTCATTAGAGAAACTATTATTTCTAACCAAGTAAAACAAATTGCATATTATGAAACCTATGGTTGGACACACAAAAATTGGATGCAATAGGAAGTCTGCAATACCTCAATTGCTCAAAATTTCTTGAGTCACCTCTGCCTCTATACCATTGGCTCGGCATCACCATTTGATGGTTCATTGTATTACCCGTCGCCACGATTATCTTCACCACCTTGCTCCCGGATGACACTGTCAAATACCTGTTCGCACACGAACACGTCACCGTGTACCCTCGACGCCGGGGGTGATGCACCGCAGCTCACGTCGAAGGAGACCCGCCGGAAGCGCGGTACGCAAGACAATTTGGCGGGCGCTTTTGTACACCCGAAACCCCACACGCCCGGGAGGGACCCCGTCAGGGCGCGCGGCGGCTATGGGCTGCCCTAGGTCGGCCTGACCGCCCCTAGGGCCTCGAGGTTCGCCGCCCTGCAAAAGAAGAACGAACGAAGAACGAGGAAGAAGAAGAACTAGGGAGAAGAAAAAGTAAAGGTAAAAGATGTAGATAGATTTGTTCAATTGTGTGTTGTTCAATCGGTCGTCACCCCTTAGGTATATAAGAGGCGGCTGGACTTCCCGTGCAAGGAAAAGGCTTGGATTCACGTCCAAAACCCTAGTCAAATTCGGATTGATTTTGTCCGAACTTTTCAAAACTGTTCGGTTTAAACTGGCTGCACCTTGCGGGTCTTTTTTGTGGTGGTAAACGATCTCGGATGGAAACGAGCCCAAAAGCAATCTTGACCGTTTCGACGAGACGAACAACTTTTATGTTGAACGTTTTTTGGTCCGAGGTAATCTTGAGGGTCAAATCGGTCGCCCAAAACAGGTTATCCCTCGCGCTACCCATCAGACAGGGTGTCTGGTGGGGCACGCCAGTTTTTGCCTCTTGACAGGGCTGTATTCCGATGGCTCTAACTTTTGCATACGAACTCGGATTGGAATGATTTTTATATCAAAATCGATCGTTTCGATGAGACGAAGACAATCCGTGTAGATAAATTTTCCATTTGAGGTCGTCTTGGGGGCTTAATCAGCCAAACTATATTCTGAATATAAGATCTTAGTACTTTGAGCATAGTTTCGGCCTTCGAGATGAAATCGGACTGCGATGACCCAAACTTCAAAGATGTTCATATCGACAATACGGAACTCTTTCATGAATATCACTTCTTCATTTGAGGCCATCTTAAATAAGTTATTGACCGTGCCAAAATCTGGTGTCAACACATGCCCCCCTGTTTTTCGGCAAATTTGTGTGCCGAAAAATAACTTCCACATAGCTTGTTCTAAGGACGATGTCAACACTCCATCGGCCATTTTGCATGTTCTTAGGACGACAAGTATATATCGGCCATTGCTTGTTTGAACCTCTTGATGCAAACTTGGGTGAAAACTTCTCAGCTTCTATAACAATCCGGTGATAAGGTTTCATAGATCAAAACCATCCTCCGAACCATATTGTTCACCCTTTCGCTAGGATTTTGCAGATAATCAAGAATGAACTTCCTTCAATCCTTACTTCGCCTGCATAAAAGTTTCATTAGTGGCCGAAGCGGTGGGCTTCGATTCAGCCTTACCTATGTTGACAAGACCTAGCATCGGCTATTGATAGAAATGCAATACACCATAGTTAACATAGTAGCCGGACGCTTGCTGTGCCAACTCTTTTGAATTGTCATGCCTAGATATATGAACAATTTCAAAGCAACCCAAGGTAAATCTTGCATCTAGACATACCAAAAGATAAACTATAAGTGATCCGTCAAAACATTGATAAGCCTTGGATATTTGTTGCACTACTAATAACGAATCACCGGAAGCCTCAATATGTATAGCACCTATATCAAGGAAAAGCTCCAATCCGAATGACAATGCATATTCGGCTTTGATCATTGTGCAAAAATATTATAAGCGGCCTGAGGCTTCACAAAATAGCTCCATATAAAGATAAATAAGCAACACCAACACCTTGGCCATTGCCATAAATTTACCGTCAAAAATAATCTCCATAGTACTAGAAAGACAAGGGCAATATCAATGAACATATACCTCGTTTTGGCCTCTAATTGAACTAAGGACGATGTTAGGATACTACATCAGCCATGCTTTGACATATTCTTAGGGCGATAGATAAATACCGGCCATCAACATAATGCCCATGTAGAATTCATTCACCAAATCATGTATAGCCGAAATAAACAAATGAAATAGCAATCAAATATTTCGGCCCTTTGGATTAGCAAGAAAAAATGTAGCTAATAAAATGTATAGAGATTTGGTAATACCCTCTCATGATGCAGAAAATTATGTCGCTTCCATGGATTAAAATAAATCCAGGGAGGGTAATTTATCATACCTGATGATGAATTTCATGGCAAAGGCATCAATGGTATGGTTGATGAAAATGGATGATGTGCTAACCGAAGATTTTGATGTTGTGATGCGCACCTTCGGCTTAATTGTTTGTTGCTTTCATTATTTTCCTTCTTCACTTTTATTGTACTTGTTGCAACAGAAGCATGCACATCATTTTTGTGTTGATTGATCTTCTTGGGAACCCATGCCATTTTCTTCTTTTTCAGCTCTTGTGCACTAAGATTTTGTAATTTTTTCTTTTGCCAATATGATAAACCGAGTGGGCATCTCGGCTGTGATTTTGTTTCAACAAATGGCAACTCTTTTTGGGCCTTGTGCACCCTCAACTTCTTTTCTTCAGATTTGGCACTCTGATTTTTATCAGTTGATTGCTTCACTTCTTTGCCTTTTGTAGCCAATGTCAACACTTTAATTGGCTCTTTGTTATTTGAGATCAAATCTGAAGCAGCACACTTACGACCATCTCTTTTCACGCGGTAAACTTGCTTTACCACCTCTTTCTTCTTTTTGAGCTCTGGACCGATTCCTTATGATTGAAACGGTCTTTGACGCGTGATTGTTCAAATGTTGATCTCCTTGGAGCTGCATAGTATTGGTGAGATGGTCTAGAATAAGATGGAGAATGTACCCTTGTATCATACCTGTCCCATGATGAATATGTATCTATATGAGCATAGGGAGGTATCCACGGCATTGGCATCGGCGGCCCAAAATAAGGATATGAATATGTTGCATTAAAATTATCACTTTGCCAATACCAATCCTCATATTTGCGCCTTGGGGGTGATCTTGGTTTCTTTGCATGATTTGGCCGATAAGCATTCTTCTCTTCACTCTTCTTTTGATATTTATCCAATAGTTCAGCAAAGGTGATTTTTGATCTCTTACACTTGCGCTTATTCCGGCCTTTGTTTTCTTTTGGTTTGCTTTCATCGATCATTAGATTTGCTTGCTGCCCCCCAGTCCTTGGCGTCTCCATTGTAGCTTCGATGGAACTCCCGCCCTCAAGATTATGCTCGTTATGCTCTTCAACAACTTCTTTACTTGAAAGCTTGATCCCATCACCTGCAGCTTTTACATTCTTTTTAAATGGATCGGCTTGAAGCAGCCGATGTAAATTTTTTTTGCCATCGGGACCAATCGGAATAGACTGGTCATCTCTTGGTGTTTCAACAAATTTCAATCGTCCTTTTTAAATGGCCGATATAACTATTTGACGAAACATGTTACAATCCTCAAAATTATGCTTGGACGAATCATGCAACTTACAATACATTCGTCCTTGGATTGATGGCTTAACATGGTGATCAAGAATTGTAATGTAATTATTTTTCAGCAACAAATCAAATATTTTATCACACATGCTTGAATTGAAAGTATATTTCTTGTTTCCTAGCCGATCTTGCTGTTTGAACGGTTTTGGATATAAGCAAACGAAAATGGTTCAGATTTGGAATCTCCCCATTCGGCTATGCATTGTGTTTTTCACTCTATCTCCGATGTCTTTGGATATGATATTATATTAGCATCGGTTTTCTCAATAGAATTTAACCTTGGCTTTAAATTTCTGAAATGAAGATATTTAGAACATACATGTCTCAGTTGGGACCAAGTGTAAGCCAAGTAAGAAATAAGCAAAGCTACCCAACTAGATATGAACTTTAGAAAAAGCAACGGAAAAAGCTTTGGCTGTAACAATAAGTCATTATCGGTCTTTATAAATGGTGCGATGGGTTGACCGATATGTTCCATAACAATTTTATTGCTAAGAAGTAAATTACCCTTCCTCATTGGTCTTTCAAAATTACTTATGAAAATATTTCTTATAGATGCATCAATAATGAAGTTGCGACCAGATCTGAAAATAGGTAAATTACTCGCTATGCATACCTCTTCAAATATGTTGGGAGAGCATAATAGTGGTGCCATTTGAAGAACATCTTGCTCCGTCTTTGGATGGCTCCCCAACACCTTGTCATCTTCTTTTTCTTGAATCCGTGCATCATTGCTTTGAAGATTTTTGTCGGCCGAACTTTGTTCGGCTACTTGTTCTTGTCCTTGAAGCTTGTCAATTTCTACGACACGGAACTCATAGGAAAGGAAGTAGGTTCCATTAACTTCAGAAAAATCAAGCACCGTTGTTTTCCTATGCTTGCCATGCCCTTTCTCAATAATGCTTGCCTCGTTGGATTTGATGGATTCAGAATATATACTACTTGATTCGGCTTTTTCAACCGAAGCACTTTCATGTTCCGAATCATCCTTCTTTTCATTGATAGTACCAATTGGCAATGCTTTTTTTATCTGAGCCAATTCTTTTTCTATTTGTTTCTGACGGCGAGCGGCAAAATTAGCTTTAAGCTTTTTCTCAATTTCAGCCCACTCCGGATATGATTGCCCCCAATGCTTTTAGATTCTTTCGGCAATGACACACGGGTGTTGCCGAAATTTTGCAATTGTGTAGGGAGTGTATAATATGATGTAGTACTAGGTGAAGGCATATGCAGTGTTGTAAGACCATACTTTTGCTCGCCAATTTTATCAATTGGCAAAGGTTCATCTTCTTGCAAAACTCTAACTTTTATTGCGGCATAATCAGGAAATAGCCCCTTTTCATGTTGTTCAAGGCAAAGAGCACTAATTCTCTTATTTTGGGCTAAACTCTTCAATGCAGCCACCACTACCTCATCTTCTACAATGTTGGGCACAACCACTCCTGTAAAATTTACATTCATTCGGCTATAACCAGGAAGGTGTGAAGCCGAATCATGAGCATCTATAGTTGTGTATGGTGCCGAAGAATTACTAACATAAGGTGTAGCATATGACGGTTGAGAGTAACTGGCCAAATAGCCATTAGTAGCATGGCCAATTCTCTCATTCATCGGCATGGTTGGATTACTATATTGCACATTAGCTGCCGATGAATAAAAGGGTGAAACACTTTCTTGTATGACATTGGAAATTCTAACTTGGGGTGTTTCAAATTGATTAATCGAACTCATCATGTTGCTCATCGGCATATGAATTTGTGGAGTTGCCGATGCATGGGAGTTGGGATACATATGTTGCATGTTGATAAATTTATAAGAATTTGAAACATGAAGATTGTTTTGCATCGGCCCTTGCACATAATTAGATGCATGATTGATAAAACTAGGGCTAGCCGATACATTATGCTCAATAGGTGATCCAGCAACAACATATGGATTATTTGCATCTACAAAGGGGAATTGGGTATTCATATTACCTTTGTAGATTGCAGCAACTTGATGATGATCTCTTCGTAGTAAGAACGGGCTGGAGACCGTTCAAAGCTTCGTCCCCAGCGGAGTCGCCAAAAAGTGTGTTCGCACACGAACACGTCACCGTGTACCCTCGACGCCGGGGGTGATGCACCGCAGCTCACGTCGAAGGAGACCCGCCGGAAGCGCGGTACGCAAGACAATCCGGCGGGCGCTTTTGTACACCCGAAACCCCACACGCCCGGGAGGGACCCCGTCAGGGCGCGCCACGGCTATGGGCTGCCCTAGGTCGGCCTGACCACCCCTAGGGCCTCGAGGTTCGCCGCCCTGCAAAAGAAGAACGAACGAAGAAGGAGGAAAAAGAAGAACTAGGGAGAAAAAAAAGTAAAGGTAAAAGATGTAGATAGATTTGTTCGATTGTGTGTTGTTCAATCGGCCGTCACCCCTTAGGTATATAAGAGGCGGCTGGACTTCCCGTGCAAGGAAAAGGCTTGGATTCACGTCCAAAACTCTAGTCAAATTCGGATTGATTTTGTTCGAATTTTCCAAAATTGTTCGGTTTAAACTGGCTGCACCTTGCGGGTCTTTTTTGTGGTGGTAAACGATCTCGGATGGAAACGAGCCCAAAAGCAATCTTGACCGTTTCAACGAGACGAACAACTTTTATGTTGAACGTTTTTTGGTCCGAGGTAATCTTGAGGGTTAAATCGGTCGCCCAAAACAGGTTATCCCTCGCGCTACCCATCAGACAGGGTGTCTGGTGGGGCACGCCAGTTTTTGCCTCCTGACAGGGCTGTATTCCGATGGCTTTAACTTTTGCATACGAACTCGGATTGGAATGATTTCTATATCAAAATCGATCGTTTCGACGAGACGAAGACAATCTGTGTAGATAAATTTTCCATTTGAGGTCGTCTTGGGGGCTTAATCAGCTAAACTGTATTCTGAATATAAGATCTTAGTACTTTGAGCATAGTTTCGGCCTTCGAGATGAAATCGGACTGCGATGACCCAAACTTCAAAGATGTTCATATCGATAATACGGAACTCTTTCATGAAGACCACTTCTTCATTTGAGGCCATCTTAAATAAGTTATTGACCGTGCCAAAATCTGGTGTCAACAATACCGGTATCTGCAGCTGCAGGCGGGCTTGCTCATGGTGGAGGAGGCGACCATTCTTGCCAAACTTGTGCCCATGCTGGACATTGGACAATTCACAAAAATGACGATTTGAATACAATTTTAGTCAAATCTTGCTGATAATATAATTTGAATATTTAGGTTGAATTCTTGAAAAATAATATAGATAATTTGGTTTTGAAATACTAGTATAGCCTTATTAGTTTCATGCATATACTACAAAGTGGTACAAGTTATATTTTGAAAACCATGCTGGTGTCCAAATATCATTTACCACCTCTCATTGCCCACATCTATCAACATTATGAACTATCTCCATGCTGCCTTATACCTCATCGCCATCATCCGCGGCTTATTAATTGACCAGAAGTTCGGCCGATACCCCAGCATCGACATCTTCAACGCCATCACAAACATGATGAGGTATGCAGGCTTCATGGAGGCATTCGTTGCATAAACGCTCATCATCTTTGTCTTCTACCTACCTAGTGCACCCAAGTACCAGCACGTCTGTCAGGCCGGGGCGGGGGGCTCTCTCACGTTTTAAGAGGTGAAGAATGTCTTCAACCTGCAATATCTAGAAGTTAATGTTTGAGGTGTATTTTTCAAAACACGAGTGCCTTGAAGGGAAACCTGAGATGCATTCAAGGGCTATTTTACAAAATCACTGGCACAAATCTTGATGGGATCAATGATCTCGATGGTTCTTGTACGTCCAAGTAGGTGTAGAGTATAGTTTTCGCCAGCCGGAGAGTGTGAACCTACACAGGTGTACTTGGAGCTCGCTATGGTTTGTACAACGGATCAAGTTAAATTAGACTAGAAGCGGCCGCATGCCTTGTCGCCCCACCTTTAGTTGTGGGTTCACTTTGTTCTTCTTTTAAGTGATTATATTATCGGTGTTTGCTAGACATTTTGTGATGGCTTGTTTGTCTTTGTGGGCTTTTAGCTATCCCGAGCTTGATGTTATTCTTATGACGGCCACGTCCTTGGCTATGCTAGGCACTCAAATTTAGAATCTCTTCTTCGGATTTCAATGCAAGACAAATAAATGGACAAACAAACCTGGCACGGATTTACATCTACATATAGCGACCATCACCAGCATTGGCCCCCAAAAGGTAGCCCATCCCACATGAGAGCAAATATGGCATGGATGCACACTTTCAGACAAACAGAACAATTACCATTCGTACCAACGACTGTACATCGGGCTGCCTAAACACCATCAGGACAACTAAGGCCCACAATATCTCACGACCCAACCTTAGACCACAATGAATGCAACAACCAATACAATAACAAGCAAAAGAAAGAGGAAGAAAGTGAATCGTCGGACGCGCTTTCATTCGGCCACGCCCGCAACACCACCAAAAACAACCGACCTCTGTTGGCCCATGAGCCAACCACAGGTCTAATTACCTGTCCCGCGTCAATCTTAACCGTGCACATAACACAATCACGCGCTCGCGCGCGCGCACACACACACACACATGATCCACACAAAACTACATGCATGCCGCGTGTCACTGCAGGTGGACCCAGGCCAAGAGCTGACAACTGGACGCCATGTGGTACCCAACCACGATGCATAAGAGGGCTCCCTTTCTAGGAAGCTTAGTAGTTGTAAAGACATACAAGACGTATCATGCATCGTGTATGGTCTGATGCCCACAAATTTTGTGCATGCTAGGACCTTAGCCCGCCCCCTAGGATATAGGTATTTGCGAACTCAATACAAAAAGGTGTCTCTCACATCCATTTCGTAATCTATGACATCGCCTTCACTGGATCTCTCTTTCTAAACCTTTTTTGCAATTTGCACGATGCATGATTGCTTATGATACTAGCCATTGATCGACCCCATAAACTGCACACGGCGCTATCGTTCGCATGGGATGCATGCATGTTCCAAGCCTAGAAGCATTCGTTCTCCTAGGATCTAGGTTTGCTTTGCGGCTCCTAGTTGGGCCTACGCTAGACAGTGCCATGCTGGTATTTTTCAAGTTCCTCTTTTATTTAAAGGACACATAGCATCTCTAGCAGACCCCGTAAAAAGCCTCAACCCGTAAAATAACCGTCAAAATGCGGGTCGGCGCGGAAAATCCCGCCCGAACAGACCCCACAAGCGCGGTCGGCCCGTAATTTTTTTTAGGGGCACAGCAAAATCTCAGCCCTAACCCGCGAATAAGCAGGTTGCCGCCTCGCCCCTACGGTGCCCCGTATCGCAGGAAAGCAGTTGGTGGGAGGAACATTTCAGCCCGCGCCCTTTCCCCACCTCATTCCGCCGCCGCCCGCCATTGGTTCCGCCCGTCCGCCGCCGACGATTCCGGCCAAATCTGCGAGCGGAATCGCGCCGCGAGGACGTCCCTCACCCTCCACCACTGATACGTTGCACCCTCCCCCCCCCCCCCCCCCCCCCGTCGGATCCGGCGAGACGAGCCGCCTCTGGTCACCGTCGCCACCAGGGATCGACCGCCCTCGAGCCACCCCTAGTCGCCGCCCGGGATTGCCCGCCCCATGAGCCGCCTGTGAGTGTTTGCTTGTGCTTTGTGCCGAGCGCTATGCATAGTAGGTTGACGCACACGTGCGTTTTTGTTCATGTAGATGGAATTGAGCCCGTGCGAGAAGTTTTTGCTCGACGATTCGTCTGATTTGGAAGACTCAGATGTTGAGACCCTGCTTGCAAACTATCCAAAGCAGACATTGGTGATGGCCCTTGCCGTGAAGGAGCACGAAGACGAGAACCGAAAGAGGCGGCGAGGATCGACTGTCGGGCGTCTTTGCATTCCTCGAAATCGCCATTTCGGGAACGAGATGTTGATGCAAGACTACTTCGCGGAGAATCCAACATATCCACCGCACCTCTTCCGGAGAAGGTACCGAATGTGCCGATCTCTCTTTGTGAAAATTGTTCAAGATTGCGAGGCAAATTTTTTGATATGACTAAATCCCTTCAAGCATGCAGCGCATCGAGCTCAAAGGGACAAAGAGGCACGACAGTTTATACTGGTTCGGGCCACCATTGTGGTGTAATACCCTAATCCAGTGTGGTGTGGTGGATTGCCTTGGAGGGCTGAAGATGAACTAGTATAGTGGATGAACAAGCCTCAGGAGGTGAGGTGTTCTTGAGCTGGTGTGGTGTATACTAGCTCTACTTGTTCTGATCTCGTCCCCTCTATGGTGGTGGCTAGTCCTATTTATAGTGGCCTTGGTCCTGTTCCCAAATATGAGCGGGAAGGGATCCCACAACGACCGAATTTGAAAGGGGACAAGTAGTACAGTCTATCCTGACAAAAGTAGTCTTCGCCTGCAAAAAACCTCTGGTCGTGACGCTGCGGTGGGCTCGTCGATGACCTCCGTCCTGCCGTCCTGGCGGTCTTGGTCTTGTTGCACCGAAATGGAAACCTTTGGCTGATTCCTCGGGACTCCGCGCCTGTGGCTTGCCTCCCTTGCACAGAAGAGGAAACCTGCGCTCTGCACCCGCCTGGCGCCCGCCTGGCCTTGGTCGTCATGGCTCATGTCAGCTGAGCCTCGTGAGGTAGCTTGCATAGAACTCTCCACCCCTCAGGAGCCCTCCTGAGGAGGCCAATTCCTTCGGGGGTCTTGGCGTTGCCCGCCTTGCGAGGCTTGGCCTCTCGCGAGGGTCTTGCGGTGTTGGTGTTGAAGCTGGGCCGTACCAGGCCGTCGATGAAGCCACGTGATGGGCCGCAGGCAGGCAGGGCTGGATACCCCCGAATCCAGGACGCCGACGGTAGCCCCCGGGCCCAAGGCGCGCTCGGACTTGGCTTCCAAGCGAAGCCAAAGGGCAAGGGTGGAGCTCCGCGGGCCCCATCATCCTACAGCCTTGAAGACACATGGCGGTTGATGGGACATGGGCTTCTTCACTTCCCCACGTTGCCTTGATATCCGATAGACCCAGCAACCGCCCGTTGTCAGTGCAGCTCGCCCTTCGCAGATTACCTTGCTCGGCTCTTGTTTCCTCCTTCCCAATCTTGCCGCCGCATCCATAGATCCGGCACCGGTGCCTTGCCCTCTTCTAATACTCGCCATGGCCCCCAAGCCAAGGAAGAGGAAGGGGAAGCCGCTTGCCCCGGCCGGTCCTCTGCCGGCCCTAGAGCCAACCCTTGAGCAGTTGACGGTGATCAATGAGGAGGGGATAGACAAGGTTCGCCATGCGCTCGCCGCCGGTTCCAATGAGGGGAGGGCGACGGCCGTTCACCCTGCATCTTGGCAAACCAGGGAGATGAGCGTCACCGAGATCCCCATCTACCTCCATGCTATTCTTGCTGGATTGATTCCTCCTTTCTCCACTTTCTTCAACGCTGTGATATCGCATTACCAGATTCATCTGCTGCATCTGGACCCCCGCTTGTCATCCTCCTCGTCGTCTTCGCCTTCCTCTGCGAGGCCATGATAGGCATCACTCCCTCCGTGGCCTTGTTTCGCCATTTCTTCGTGCTTCGGTTGGTCGACGCCCGCCAATGCTCTGGGTGCGCGACCTTTGAAGCCGTGTCCGCGACTGCTGGTTCAGGGATTGACTTCGAGCTCTCACCTGCTGCGAAGGGATTCTGGAAGCAGTGGCTTCTTATGGATGCCCGCGCATTCAGCCCCCTGTGTCGGTGTCAAAACCGGCGGATCTCGGGCAGGGGGTCCCGAACTGTGCGTCTAAGGCTAATGGTAATAGGAGGCAGGGGACACGATGTTTACCCAGGTTCGGGCCCTCTCTATGGAGGTAATACCCTACTTCCTGCTTGATTGATCTTGATGAATATGAGTATTACAAGAGTTGATCTACCACGAGATTGTAATGGCTAAACCCTAGAAGTCTAGCCTATGAGGATATGATTGTTATGACTAAACCCTAGAAGTCTAAACCCTCTTGTTTATATAGACACGGGGGGAGCTAGGGTTGTACAAAGTTGGTTTACAAATAAAGGAATCTTCATATCCGAATCACCAAGTTTGCCTTCCACGCCAAGGAGAGTCCCATACGGACACTGGACGAAGTCTTCTATCTTTTATCTTCATAGTCCAGCAGTCCGGCCAAAGATATAGTCCGGCTGTCCGAGGACCCCTTAGTCCAGGACTCCCTCAGTAGCCCCTAAACCAGGCTTCAATGACGATGAGTCCGACGCGCAGATTGTCTTTGGCATTGCAAGGCGGGTTCCTTCTCCGAATACTCCAAAGTGAATTTCGAACACAAGAATCGTGTCTGGCTCTGCAAAACAAACACCACACACAACCGTAGAGAGTATAATATTCCACGAGTCCAATCCGCTGACAACTTTTTGTAGCGTGACATCACGCCACTGCCCGGTCATTATTCGAACCGTTTTTAGCCTGCCGCTCCGTATTTCGAGGTGCGGTTTCACTGGCACGTCTTGTCGAAGCAGAGATCGTGTACCCTTATCACCGGATTCTCATCAATACGGGCATGGGTAACCCAACCGTGCCATCTGCACGACGCTTGGGGAATAGGCGAATTTTAAGGCGAGCAGGGAGGCGCATAACTTTTACTGTCTTTATAAGGGGATAAGGATCCATCCTTGTCCACCCACGCCTTCTCCTTCCTCTACCCATCCATTCTCGAGCTCCAGCACGCAAACTCTAGCTTTCTCCGCCCAAAAAAGCACTCCAACCATGTCCAGATCCGGAGTTGGAGGCAAGTGGATGGCTCCTCCGTCAAGAAGGAGGACATCAAGAAGCTCCGGGAGGCTGGGTACCTGGCCAAGGATATCGCTCATCGACTTCCAGCCAAGGGACAAATCGTCCCTACACCGGAGCCCCAGGGGAGGGTGGTATTTCTCACCCATTTCGTCCGCGGGCTGGGATTCCCTCTCCACCCGTTTGTCCGTGGACTGATGTTTTACTATGGGCTGGACTTCCACAATTTGGCCCCCAACTCTATCCTCAACATCTTGACATTCATTGTTGTGTGCGAGGCCTTTCTCCGCATTCCACCTCAGTTTGGCCTATGGCTGAAGACCTTCAATGTACAACCCAAGGTGGTGAGCGGCCAGCAAGCTGAGTGCGAGGGCACCATGGTGGGCAAGATGCCCAATGTCACCTGGCCCGAAGGCTCATTTGTGGAGACGGTAAAGGGGTGGCAATCGGGGTGGTTCTACATCACCGAGCCGCGCGGCACCACCTGGGCGGCGGCCCCCGAATTCCGATCCGGAGTCCCAATGCGGCTCACCTCCTGGCAAGAGAAGGGCCTGGCCTGGGCCTCTTTGGACGAGCTGACGGGGCTCCAGACGTGTGTCCAGAACATGATAAGCAAGAAAATGAAGTTTGTCAATGTGGTCTAGGTTATGCTCTTCCGCCGGATCCTTCCGTGCCAGCGCCGGACTAGCAATTTGTGGGAGTTCGACGCGGTCAAGCACCAGACGCTGCTGGAGTTCTTCGGCACGATGCACGAAGACATCTGGAAGGTGCTCTTCAAGGCCGGCGAGGTACCATTGCCCACGACCAAAGATCGTGGGCTTAGCTCAAAACGACGGGCTAATCCGGTAAGTTCTTTCATGTTTTCAAGGTACATCCTTTACTAGCACATCTTGAGGGAGGAATCTAAGCCTCCCCACCAATTTTTCAGGCCTGGATAGAGGTAGCGGAGCAGATTAACTGTCCGGCTCCACTGCCCGAAGATCCAGAAACGCCTCTTCTGACGAAGATGCTATTTTTGGCACCTTATGTGGTGTCGGAGAAGAAGGCCAAAAAGAAGGCCCCGGGGACCATAAGTAGTCTCCGGCATAAGGGTACTTCGGACGTGACGTCCGAAGACACCGAGACGCCTTCCTCCACCGAAGATGATGAGGAAGGGGAGGAGGAAGAAGAAATCGATTCCCCCTGCTAGGGGGAGGAAGAAAAGGAAGGCCTCCACACATGGGGAGGCCGAGGCGTCCAAGAAGGGGAAAACTTCCCTTCTGGACTACTTCGTTGCGGCCACCAACAGCGGTGGGGAGTGGGAGCCCAGGGTCAAGCCCCTAGCCAACTCGTAAGTGTTTGGACACAGTAATATATCAGGCATTTTACTTTATTGTTTTTAATGTGACGGAACATGCACTTGCAGCCCGGCTCAGTCCAACATCATGCTGTCCTCCTCTTCGGAGGGGTCGCTAGACCCATCGGTGATGAACAACACGTCCGTTCCGACGGCCTCCTCCCCCAAGGCCGCGAACAACACCGAGGTGTTGTCTCGAAGAATCCCAGGCCTAGGAGAAGCTCAGGAGGCCATCCCGGTGGCGCCAGAGGGTGAAGCCCAGGCTTTCGGACATGTGGGGGAGCAAACCCCCATGGACACCGACGATGGGGGCTGTATTCAATTCGTCCCCCAGCCGCATACAGCTCCAGAGACCCAAGTGGCTCTGGATTTAGGCAGGCCGCCTCTTTTGAACGAGGAAGGCAAGCCAACTCCCCCGGTGACCTCTATCCATCCAGAGGTACCTGATAGATTATTGGAAGCGCTGCAAGGCGCTTCCATTGTAGAAGAACATCGTACTCTTATGAGTATGCTGATTGAGAAGGTCCAATCCGTCAAAAGCGGACTGACCGAAGCCTGCACTAGCCTTCTAACAGGCTTTGAGGTAAGTAATATGATTGTAAAAGAATGTCATAATATAGATAGTAGCCCCTGATGCTCTTTTTGGTGTTCGGAAAGAAAAGCCGAACAGAGGATCAAAATAATTTTCGCAGGAGTCTAACATAATATGTCTATGTGAACAAGCAGGCGTCGCTGCTGGCTGCCACTGCTCACACTGCGGAAGTCGCCGGACTGAAGCATAATCTGGAGCGGGCCGAGGAGGAACTCGGCCTCGTGAAGAAGCAGCTTGAGGAAAGCAAAGGTATGTATTTAGTTTACGCGTACATTTGGGAACGATGAATTGTTCATGCTGACGAAAGTGTCATGGATTTTATTAGGGGCCACGACCAAAGTGGCTGCCCTCAAGAAAGCATTGGCCGAGGCTGAGGACAAAGTGGCCAAAGAACACGCCGCACGCGAGAAGCAGGAGGCCCGAGTCAGCGAGGTCCAGCAAGAGCTCCAGGACGCCGTCAAGAAGTACGAGTCCCTGGAGCGTGATTCGAAGACTCAAGAGTCCGAACTTGCCAAGGTCCACCAGAGCGCATAAGATGCCCGGGTCGAAGCCCAGAGCGCCCTCCAGGAAATCCAGGCAGCCAAGAAGATTACAGCGGGTAAGGCTTTAATATGCAAAGCAGATATGTGACGGAAACATTCCTATTACTTACTTAGATTTGGAGCTCTCCAGGGGCGTTTACGGATCTGCCGTGCAACATATCAGATGCTGCAAAATTTTATCGAGCCGAAGAAGGGAGCTCGACGGAGAAGTTGTTCTGGTCTCAATACCTTGGACCTGAACTTTTGGTGCCCTTTAGCGACCAGCTGAAACAGCTGGTCGAGCTGCATGAGGCGGCCGAACTAGCCATGAAGGACTTAATAGTCCGGCTATGGCCTGCCGAGCCCATGCCTAGCAGCTACTTCGGACTCATGAAGCGGCTTATCAGTGCCTGCCCGTAGCTTGAAGTCGTCAAGCGACCGATCTGCGTTGAAGGTGCGTGGATGGCCTTTGCCCGCGCCAAGATGCACTGGGCAAAGATGGATGCCACAGAGCTGGTGACCGGGGCCCTGCCTAAGGGCAAGGAGCACCGTCGACCCGAACTATATTTTGATAGTGTCCTGGAGGGATCCTGCCTTGTGGCAGAGCAATGTGCCAAGGATATTATATTCCCGTGAAAACATTCATGTTATCCTGTCCTATAAACTGAAACAAGATCTTTATGTAATATAATGCTTGTGACTTTAAATTTTTTACCTCCTGTGCGACCGTTTATGAAAATTTGAGAGTTGCCAGTCGTCGGCTTTTTCCCCCACGTAGATAGTACGGGGGTGTTTGGGATAAATATAAACACTCTTTACTCCAAATTTTGGTCCTTAAAGGAGGTGTTTAACGCAACGAACAAGGCAATCGGACTATACGGCTTTATCACCCTCACTTAGCCATAGGAGTTTGACAATGAAAATTTTGGCGAAGCCCCTGGTATTCAGAAGACCGAAGTTGGGGCACTATACACGCCTAATCGGATAAAAACTGATTCCTCGCATAAAGCGGAAAAATCTCTAAGGATTTGAAAACCTCTCAAATAGCTGACCAGCTCTCGCCACATCATGACAGTCAATTTTTGGCTTTCTCTACTGAGGTGCTTGTCCGGAAGAACCGGGACACAATCGCAGTAGTTCTCCCTTTACTACCCTAACCGATATAGCAGAATGTAAGGTAGTAAGCACAGGAGCCGGGCAACCCAACTATTGACCAAAGACATGATTCGGAGCCGATGCATATAATGCTATAAGTTCGGGGTGCCGAACTGTACCGTAAAAGTGTTCGGACTTGATTGCCGTGTTGCGGGGTGTAGTGAAGCCCCTGGTGAATTAGTACGTACCAGAATGTACGGGTGCAGTTGATGAAAAATACAAAGACAAGGAAAATATCAAGTAATAAGCTGACGCTACAAATTATTTTCCATTGTAATTTGATTAATACGTCGAGGCGTGCTTGTACAAGTAATGCGATAAGCAAGTAATGCTATTTAACATGCCATGACCAAGAGTGAGTTGCCCGCGGGTATGTAAAACAGGTATAGCGATTGTTACCAGAGACCACCTGGGTATTCCCTTGTACGTCAAAGCCCCTTGCCTCCTTGGTGTATCTGTCCCATGATGGGTCTGACGATCAGGTTGTCAGAAAAGCCTCAAGAAGAGAAAAACCTGGAAGAAAGAGATCAAGGTAAAGGTATGCGGGTCCAGGGGCGGTTGAGCCGCATTGTGGACTGCGGTCTAGCTATGCCTCCGTCCGTGCCCATGGTACTTTAAGTGCGTAGTTATGTACGCGCGACACAAATTTCACCGCTTGATTGGGACTGGGACGGAGGCCGGATTGCTAGTTGAGCTCTGGACGATCTGGACGGTCCTGTTGCAGAGTAGTCCATACTTGCTTGACGGTGTCCGGGGGCTTTACTGCCGAACTAAGGTTCTTCCTAAGAAGGCTGCTCTGTACTTCTGCTACAAGGGCCGCGGTGTGCTTCTCAGTACGGAGGGAGCGCTCCATATTTCCATTGACTGTTATAACACCGCGAGGTCCGGGCATCTTGATCTTGAGGTATGCATAGTGCGGAACCGCATTGAATTTAGCGAATGCGGTTCGTCCGAGCAGTCATGATAACCACTACGAAAAGGGACAATAGCGAAGATTAACTCTTCGCTTCGGAAATTATCCGGGGATCCGGAGACCACTTCTAGTGTGATTGAGCCCTGATACGTCTCTATCGTATCTATAATTTTTGATTGTTCCATGCCAATATTATTCAACTTTCATATACTTTTGGCAACTTTTTATACTATTTTTGAGGACTAACATATTGATCCAGTGTCCAGTGCCAGTTCCTGTTTGTTGCATGTTTTATGTTTCGCAGAAACCCAATATCAAATGGAGTCCAAACGGGGTAAAAACGGATGGAGAATTATTTTGGAATATTTAGGATTTTCCGGAGGAAGAATCAACGCGAAACGGTGCCCGAGGTGGCCACGAGACAGGGGGGCGCGCCCTCCCCCTGGGCGCGCCTGGCACCCTCGTGGGCCACCCGTAAAGCGGTTGATGCTCTTCTTTTGCCGCAAGAAAGCTAATTTTATGAGAAAGATCTGGGCGAAAGACTCACCTCAATCCGAGTTACGGATCTCCGGATATAAAAGAAACAGTGAAGGGGCAGAATCTGAGAACGCAGAAACAGAGAGAGACAGAGAGATAGATCCAATCTCGGAGGGGCTCTCGCCCCTCCCACTCCATGGGAGACAAGGACCAGAGGGGTAACCCTTCTCCCATCTAGGGAGGAGGTCAAGGAAGAAGAAGAAGAAGGGGGGCTCTCTCCCCCTTGCTTCCGATGGCACCGGAACGCCGCCGGGGGCCATCATCATCACCGCAATCTTCATCAACAACTTCACTGCCTTCATCACCAACTCTTCTCCCCTCTATGCAGCGGTGTAACCCCTCTCTTACCCACTGTAATCTCTACTTAAACATGGTGCTCAACGCTATATATTATTTCCCAATGATGTATGGCTATCTTATGATGTTTGAGTAGATCCGTTTTGTCCTATGGGTTAATTGATGATCATGATTGGTTTGAGTTGCATGTTTTATTATTGGTGCTGTCCTATGGTGCTCTACGTGTCGCGCAAGCGTGAGGGATTTCCACTGTAGGGTTTGCAATATGTTCATGATTTGCTTATGGTGGGTGGCGTGAGTGAACAGAAGCACAGACCCGAGTAAGTAGGTTGTTTGCGTATGGGATAAAGGGGACTTGATACTTTAATGCTATGGTTGGGTTTTACCTTAATGATCTTTAGTAGTTGCGGATGCTTGCTAGAGTTCCAATCATAAGTGCATATGATCCAAGAAGAGAAAGTATGTTAGCTTATGCCTCTCCCTCAAATAAAATTGCAACAGTGATTACCGGTCTAGTTATCGATTGCCTTGGACAAATAACTTTCTTGTAACAAAAAGCTCTCTACTAATATTTACTTTATTGTTTCTTTATCTAAACAGCCCCTACTTTTTATTTACATGCTCTTTATTATCTTGCAAACCTATCCTATCACACCTACAAAGTCCTTCTAGTTTCATACTTGTTCTAGGTAAAGCGAACACTAAGCGTGCGTAGAGTCGTATCAGTGGCAGATAGGGCTTGAGAGAATACTTGTTCTACCTTTAGCTCCTCATTGGGTTTGACACTCTTACTTATCGAAAGAGGCTACAACTATCCCGTATACTTGCGGGTTATCAAGACCTTTTTCTGGCGCCGTTGCCGGGGAGTCATAGCGTGGGGTGAATATTCTCGTGTGTGCTTGTTTGCTTTATCACTAAGTAATTTTTATTTGCTGTTCTTAGTTGTTCTCTATCTTTAGTTATGGAGATGGAACACGAAATACCAAAAAAATTAGGTGTAGTTGCTACTCATGGAGATGGGGAACCTTCTAAAACCCTCGATGCTCGTTATGTGACAGAAATTATATACTACTTTGATAATCCTGAGAAAACCCCATTCAACTTTGTTATGGGAGACACGTTGGATCAACGTGAATACTTTAGGGATTATCGCTTGACACAAAGAGGGAAACTATTATGGGATCAAATTTCTATGTTGCGTTGGTATGCTAGGCAACTATGCTTGAGTTATGATTATACTTGTTGCTCTAGGATGAAGGCTCCACACCTTCCCTTTTCATGCAAATTTAATGATGATAAAACCTTAGCTTCTTATGCTAATGGTAGATATGATTACTATGATGTGGAACAAATAGAATAATTTGTTGCTTTTATGGGTGCTTATGAGATTGAATCTATGTTTAAAGAGTTTGATGATTTTGATGATTCAGTTCATAGACCTGAAAATTTTGCTATACTTAAATATTATTATAAGAATTATGAATACAATTACAATATTGATGCATTTATTGAGAAAGTCTCCGCTGTCCAAGAAGAGACTAATATTTTACAGGAAGCTATGGAAGAAGAAATTGATGAAATTGTGAGCTCATTGGATGTAAAAGATGATGAGGAGAGTGAAGAACAAAAGGAGGAAGAGCGGATTAGCTACCCGTGCCCACCTTCTAATGAGAGTAACCCTCCAACTCATACATTATTTAATGTCCCTTCGTTCTTACCGAAGGATGATTGCTATGATGATTGTTATGATCCCGTTGATTCTCTTGAAATATCCCTTTTTAATGATGCTTGCTATGCTTGTGGCCAAGATGACAATATGAATTATTCTTATGGAGATGAACTTGCTATAGTTCCTTATGTTAAACATGAAATTGTTGCCATTGCACCCACGCATGATAGTCCTATTATCTTTTTGAATTGTCCAAACTGCACTATATCGGAGAAGTTTGTGCTTATTAAGGATTATATTGATGGGTTGCGTTTTACTACTACACATGATGATTTTGATATAAATAATATGCATGTGCTTTATGCTCCTACTTGCAATTATTATGGGAGAGGAACTATATCTCCACCTCTCTATGTTTCCAATACGATGAAATTGCAAGAAACTGCTTATACTATGCATTGGCCTTTACTTGTGTGCATGAATTGTTCTTTTATGACATGCCGATGCATAGGAAGAGAGTTAGACTTCGTCATTACTTGATATATGTTACTTTGTGCTCACTACTAAATCACAAATCATTGTTAATTGAAATTGGCTTTGATATACCTTGGGATCCGGGTGGATTCATTACTTGAGCACTATATGCCTAGCTTAATGGCTTTAAAGAAAGTGCTGCCAGGGAGACAACCCGAAAGTTTTAGAGAGTCATTTATTTCTGTTGAGTTCTTTTATATAGTTGAAAAAAATAAAAAAATAAAGAGGGGAACCCAAAAACTTTTCAAAAAGGAAAGTGAAAGTGAGAAAGACAAGCATTGTTGAAGTGGGAGCTAGCCTTGAACTTTGTTCATGCTCACGAAAACTTTGTGAATCTTAATTACAGAAACTTTTCAACAAAAATAATTATCCCCTTATACAATTCCATTGTATTATAAAAATAATGTGCCAAGGTTTGCCTTTAGGTTTGTTTACAGTGCTTGTTGGTTTGTATGGTGCAGGACAAAAACTTTGGCTGTAGTGCACGATTTTATATTTTTAACCAGAACGTCAAACGGTTCTAATGCTTTTTGCATTGTCTTTACATACAAATTTTTGATTTTTTTTTTCTAATTTTGGTAGAATATTTGGGGTACCATAAGTATGGTGAATGTTCAGATTGCTACAGACTGTTCTGTTTTTGACAGATTCTGTTTTTGATGCATAGTTTGCTTGTTTTGATGAATCTATCAATTTCTATCAGTAGATTAAGCCATGAAAAAGCTATATTACAGTAGACAAAATGCTAAAACAAAATATGAATTGGTTTGCAACAGTACCTAGAGTAGTGATTTGCTTTATTATACTAACGGATCTTACCGAGTTTTCTGTTGAAGTTTTGTGTGGATGAAGTGTCTAATCGAGGATGTCTCGATATGAGGAAAAGGAAGAGAGGCAAGAGCTCAAGCTTGGGGATGACCAAGGCACCCTAAGTAAATATTCCAGGAGACTCAAGAGTCTAAGCTTGGGGATGCCCTGGAAGACATCCCCTCTTTCTTCAACAAGTATCAGTATGTTTCCGTATTCGTTTTGTTCATGCGATATGTGCAAGTCTTGGAGCGTCTTTTGCATTTAGTTTTCACTTTTATTTTATGCACCATGCTGGTATGAGATAGTCCTTGGTTGATTTATAGAATGCTCATTGCACTTCACTTATATCTTTTGAGTATGGCTTTATAGAATGCTTCACGTGCCTCACTTATATCATTTGAACTTTGGATTGCCTATTTCTCTTCAAATAGAAAACCGCCATTTGTAGAATGCTCTTTTGCTTCACTTATATTTGTTAGAGCATGGGAAAATATTTTTTAGAAAGAATTAAACTCTCTTGCTTCACTTATATCTATTTAGAGAGATGTCAGGAATTGGTCATTCACATGGTTAGTCATAAAATCCTACATAAACTTGTAGATCGCTGAATATGATATGTTTGATTCCTTGCAATAGTTTTGCGATATAAAGGTGGTGATATTAGAGTCATGCTAGTGGGTGATTGTGGATTAGTATAAATACTTGTGTTGAGGTTTGTGATTCCCATAGCATGCACGTATGGTGAACCACTTTGTGATGAAGTTGGAGCACAATTTTATTTATTTATTGTCTTATGAGTGGCGATCGGGGACGAGCGATGGTCTTTTCCTACCAATCTATCCCCCTAGGAGCATGCACGTAGTACTTTGTTTTCAATGGCTTGTAGATTTTTGCAATAAGTATATGAGTTCTTTATGACTAATGTTGAGTCCATGGATTATATGCACTCTCACCCTTCCATCATTGCTAGCCTCTTCGGTGCCGTGCATTGCCCTTTCTCACCTCGAGAGTCGGTGCAAACTTCGCCGGTGCATCCAAACCCCGTGATACGATACGCTCTGTCACACATAAACCTCCTTATATCTTCCTCAAAACAGCCACCATACCTACCTATCATGGCATTTCCATAGCCATTCCGAGATATATTGCCATGCAACTTCCATCATCATCATATACATGACGAGTTTTTCATTGTCATATTGCTTTGCATGATCGTAAGATAGCTACCATGATGTCTTCATGGCTTGTACATTTTTTTGATATCTTTGCTATGCTAGATCATTTCACATCCCGGTACACCGCGGAGGCATCCATATAGAGTCATATCTTTGTTCTAGATATCGAGTTGTAATATTGAGTTGTAAGTAAATAAAAGTGTGATGATCATCATTATCAGAGCATTGCCCCAGTGAGGAAAGGATGATGGAGACTATGATTCCCCCACAAGTCGGGATGAGACTCCGGACTTAAAAAAAGAGAGAGGCCAACGAAGCCTAAAAAAAGGAGAGGCCAAAGAAGCCTATTCAAAAAAAAAGAAAAAAGAAGAAAAAAGAGAAAAATAAAAAATGAGAGAAAAAGAGAGAAGGGGCAATGTTACTATCCTTTTACCACACTTGTGCTTCAGAGTAGCACCATGTTCTTCATATAGAGAGTCTCTTGAGTTATCACTTTCATATACTAGTGGGAATTTTCATTATAGAACTTGGCTTGTATATTCCGATGATGGGCTTCCTCAAATGCCCGAGGTCTTCATGAGCAAGCAAGTTGGATGCACACCCACGTAGTTTCAGTTTGAGATTTCATACACTTATAGCTCTTAGTGCATCAGTTGCATGGCAATCCCTACTCCTCGCATTGACATCAATTGATGGGCATCTCCATAGCCCGTTGATTAGCCGCGTTGATGTGAGACTTTCTCCCTTTTTGTCTTCTCCACATAACCTCCACCATCATATTCTATTCCACCTATAGTGCTATATCCATGGCTCACGCTCATGTATTGCGTGAAAGTTGAAAAAGTTTGAGATTATTAAAGTATGAAACAATTGCTTGGCTTGTCATCGGGGTTGTGCATGATTAAATACTTTGTGTGATGAAGATAGAGCAACAGCCAGACTGTATGATTTTGTAGGGATAACTTTCTTTGGCCATGTTGTTTTGAAAAGACATGATTGCTTTATTGGTACGCTCGAAGTATTATTGTTTTTATGTCAAATGATAGACTATTTATTTGAATCACTCGTGTCTTAATATTCATGCCATGATTAGACATATGATCGAGATTATGCTAGGTAGCATTCCACATCAAAAGTTATCTTTTTTATCATTTACCTACTCGAGGACGAGCAGGAATTAAGCTTGGGGATGCTGATACGTCTTCGTCGTATCTATAATTTTTGATTGTTCCATGCCAATATTATTCAACTTTCATATACTTTTGGCAACTTTTTATACTATTTTTTGGGACTAACATATTGATCCAGTGCCCAGTGCCAGTTCCTGTTTGTTGCATGTTTTATGTTTCGCAGAAACCCAATATCAAACAGAGTCCAAACGGGGTAAAAACGGACGGAGAATTATTTTGGAATATTTTGGATTTTCCGGAGGAAGAATCAACGCGAAACGGTACCCGAGGTGGCCACGAGACAGGGGGGCGTGCCCTCCCCCCTGGGCGCTCCTGGCACCCTCGTGGGCCACCCATAAGGTGGTTGACGCTCTTATTTTGCCGTAAGAAAGCTAATTTTATGAGAAAGATCTGGGCGAAAGATTCACCGCAATCGGAGTTATGGATCTCCGGATATAAAAGAAACGGTGAAGGGGCAGAATCTGAGAACGCAGAAACAGAGAGATAGATCCAATCTCGGAGGGGCTCTCGCCCCTCCCACGCCATGGGAGCCAAGGACCAGAGGGGAAATCCTTCTCCCATCTAGGGAGGAGGTCAAGGAAGAAGAATAAGAAGGGGGGCTCTCTCCCCCTTGCTTCCAGTGGCGCCGGAACACCGCCGGGGGCCATCATCATCACCGCGATCTTCGTCAACAACTTCATTGCCTTCATCACCAACTCTTCCCCCCTCTATGCAGCGGTGTAACCCCTCTCTTACCCGCTGTAATCTCTACTTAAACATGGTGCTCAATGCTATATATTATTTACCAAGGATGTATGGCTATCTTATGATGTTTGAGTAGATCCGTTTTGTCCTATGGGTTAATTGATGACCGTGATTGGTTTGAGTTGCATGTTTTATTATTGGTGCTGTCCTATGGTGATCTCCGTGTCATGCAAGCGTGAGGGATCCCCGCTGTAGGGTTTGCAATATGTTCATGATTTGCTTATGGTGGGTGGCGTGAGTGAACAGAAGCACATACCCGAGTAAGTAGGTTGTTTGCGTATGGGATAAAGGGGACTTGATACTTTAATGCTATGGTTGGGTTTTACCTTAATGATCTTTAGTAGTTGCGGATGCTTGCTAGAGTTCCAATTATAAGTGCATATGATCCAAGAAGAGAAAGTATGTTAGCTTATGCCTCTCCCTCAAATAAAATTGCAACAGCGATTACCGGTCTAGTTATCGATTGCCTTGGACAAATAACTTTCTCGTAACAAAAAGCTCTCTACTAATATTTACTTTATTGCTTCTTTATCTAAACAGCCCCTACTTTTTATTTACGTGCTCTTTATTATCTTGCAAACCTATCCTATCACACCTACAAAGTCCTTCTAGTTTCATACTTGTTCTAGGTAAAGCGAACACTAAGCGTGCGTAGAGTCGTATCAGTGGCAAATAGGGCTTGAGAGAATACTTGTTCTACCTTTAGCTCCTCGTTGGGTTCGACACTTTTACTTATCGAAAGAGGCTACAACTATCCCGTATACTTGTGGGTTATCAAGCCTGTACAGCAGGCCTCTACACCTGGTATGACACCTTTAAAGGTGGTTTTAGTGGGCTTGATCCTTGAGGGATCGATACCCATCTTGCGCACTGTATCCTGATAGAGTAGGTTCAGGCTACTGCCACCATCCATGAGGACTCGCGTGAGATGAAATCCATCAATAATTGGGTCAAGGACCAGTGCGGCTGAACTGCCATGACAGATACTGGTCGGGTGATCCCTGCGATCGAAGGTGATCGGATGGGAGGACCATGGGTTGAACTTTGGGGTGACTGGCTCCATCGCGTAGACGTCCCTGAGTGCATGCTTGCACCCCTTCTTGGGGATATGGGTGGCATATATTATGTTCACCGTTTTGACTGGGGGGGGGGGGTTCTTCTGTCCCCCTGCGTTCGGTGGTCGGGGTTCCTCGTCATCGTCATCGCTTTGCGACCCTTTCTCCTTATTCTCGGCTTTAACTTGCCAGCCTGTTTGAAAACCCATCATTCTCTGTTGGTATGATTGGCTGGTTTATCACGAGTGCCATGGATTTGGCATGGTCGATCGAGTATGCGGTCCAAACTAGACGGGCCCAGATTATTTATCTTGAATGGCTTCTTCCGCTGACCGGACATAGAGCCACTGAATCCGGCATTGACTGCCGTGTCTTCGGTGCTATCACCGTTGTTTTGACGCTTATGTCTACTGCATCGGGGCTTGCCGTTGCTGTTTCTGGCTTCAGAAGTGCCAGGTTCGCTTGTATTGTTGTTGCTATGGGCTTGCCAGCTATCTCCGCCCGCACAGAAGTGGGTCATGAGTGCTGTGAGGGCTAACATGGACTTCGGTTTTTCCTGCCCGAGGTGTCTGGCCAGCCATTCATCACGGATGCTGTGCTTAAAGGCCGCTAGGGCTTCAGCGTCTGGACAATCGATGATCTGGTTCTTTTTAGTTAGGAACCGAGTCCAGAATTTCCTGGCTGACTCTCCGGGCTGCTGGATTATATGACTTAGGTCATCGGCATCTGGAGGTTGGATGTATGTGCCTTGGAAGTTGTCGAGGAAGGCGCCCTCCAATTCCTCCCAGCTGCCAACGGAGTTTTCGGGCATACTGTTTAACCAGTATCTAGCTGGTCCCTTGAGTTTGAGCGGGAGGTATTTGATGGCGTGAAGATCATCGCCACGGGCCATATGAATGTGGAGAAGGAAGTCCTCAATCCACACCTCGGGGTCTGTTGTGCCATCATATGATTCGATGTTTACGGGTTTAAACCCTTCTGGGAAATCATGTCCCATTACTTCGTCAATGAAGCAAAGGGGCTGTGTGGCGCCTCTATATCGGGCCAAGTCGTGACATAGCTCGGATGGGGCTCATCTGCGGTTTTCGGCCCGGACGTGGTTATGTTTGTCACACTCAGCCAGATGGCCGTCGTCGCGCATTGAGGCACGCCCCCGTGATCCATAGATTGATCTTGTCTGACCTGCTCTCTTTTCCAAATCGCGTCGCAGGTCATGTGTATATCCCTGAGCTGTTGTATTTCTGTTTGTTCGGTGAGGTAGTGCGGGCTAGTATTCGGCTTGAGGTGCCGCTTTGTCCTGGCCATGTGGTGGTCGGTGAGCCGTACTGTACCTTGGTAGGACGGGCTCCAGTACCTTGTCTTCGAACTGTGGTAACAGTTTGCGCTTCGGGTAGCTTTTGGTTGGGCGCTCGAGGCCATATTCCTCGGCTGCTAGGACATCAGTCCATCTTTCATTGAGCAGATGTTGATCAACTTGAAGCTGCTGCTGCTTCTTTTTCAGGCTTCTTGCAGTGGCAATTAGCTGACGCTTAAAGCGTTCCTGTTTGGCAGGCTCTTCAGGCACGATGAAATCTTCATCACTGAGGCTAACCTCGTCCTCGGAGAGCGGAAGGTAGTTGCTATCCTCCGAGTCTTCGTTCGCGGCCTGTTCGCCAGGGCTGGCTCGCCCATCCTCCTGTTCCTCCTGTTTGGAGGTCGGCTCAACGGGGTCTTCATTGTTTTCGGCACTGTCCAGAGTGTTATCCTCTTCTGTGATGGTATTACTGTTTTTTACTACGGCGTGGCTTAGAGCGGCGCCGCTGACGTCGGCGCTTCGGCTGTATCTCAGGAGGTTTATCCTCGACTGGATTTTCATCGTCGCCGTTATTTTCTTTAGGTGTATCCACCATGTATATGTCGTACAAGGAGGTGGCTGTCCAACACCCTGTAGGCAGTGGTTCTTGCTCCTCTCCGGCATCGCCGTCCATACCATCGATGTCTTCGGAGTCGTAATCAAGCATGTCTGTTAAGTCATCGACAGTGGCTATAAAGTGGGTGGTGGGTGGGAAACGAAGTTCTACGTCATCCGCTTCCCATTTGAGCCGGACATAGTTCGGCCGAGAGTCCCCTGACAAGGAGAGGTATCTTAATGAGCTTAACATGTCGCCAAAAGGCGAGTGCTGGAAAATGTCCGCGGAGCTGAACTCTAAGACCGACGTCCAATCAGGTTCGATGGACGCGGATGCATGATACGTCCATTTTGCATCATGCTTTTATATCAATATTTATTGCATTATGGGCTGTTATTACACATTATATCTCAATACTTATGGCTATTCTCTCTTATTTTACAAGGTTTACCATGAAGAGGGGGAATGCCGACAACTGGAATTTTGGCTGAAAAAGGAGCAAATGTTGGAAACCTATTCTGCACAACTCCAAATGTCCTGAAACTCCACGAAACCACCTTTTGGATTTATTAAGAATTTATGAGCGAAAGAAATAGGCCAGGGGGGCCACACCCTGTCCAGGAGACAGGGGGGCGCGCCCCTTATCTCCTGGGCCCCCTGGTGGGCTTTCAACGACCATCTTCTGCTATATGAAGGGTTTTGTCCTGGAAAAATTCGTGGGCAAGCTTACGGGACGAAACTCCGCCGCCACGAGGCGGAACCTTGGCGGAATCAATCTAGGGCTCTGGCGGAGCTGTTCTGCCGGGGACACTTCCCTCCGAGAGGGGGAAATAATCACCAACGTCATCACCAACGATCCTCTCATCGTGAGGGGGTCAATCTCCATCAACATCTTCACCAGCACCATCTCCTCTCAAACCCTAGTTCATCTCTTGTATCCAATCTTGTATCCAAAACCACAAATTGGTACCTGTGGGTTGCTAGTAGTGTTGATTACTCCTTGTAGTTGATACTTATTGGTTTACTTGGTGGAAGATTATATGTTCAGATCCTTAATGCATATTATTACACCTCTGATTATGAACATGATTATGCTTTGTGAGTAGTTACTTTAGTTCCTGAGGACATGGGTGAAGACTTGCTATTAGTAGTCATGTGAATTTGGTATTCGTTCGATATTTTGATGAGATATATGTTGTCTCTCCTCTGGTGGTGTTATGTGAACGTCGACTACATGACACTTCACCATTATTTGGGCCTAGAGGAAGGCATAGGGAAGTAATAAGTAGATGATGGGTTGCTAGAGTGACAGAAGCTTAAACCCTAGTTTATGCGTTGCTTCGTTAGGGGTTGATATGGACCCATATGTTTAATGATGTGGTTAGGTTTACCTTAATACTCCTTTTTGTAGTTGCGGATGCTTGCAATAGGGGTTAATCATAAGTGGGATGCTTGTCCAAGTTAGGGTAGTACCCAAGTGTCGGTCCACCCACATATCAAATTATCAAAGTACCGAACGCGAATCTTATGAACGTGATGAAACTAGCTTGACGATAATTCCCAATGTGTCCTCGGGAGCTCCTTCATTATTATTAGAATTTGTCCAGGCTTATCCTTTGCTACATAAAGGATTGGGCCACCTTGCTGCACTTATTTACTTTATTTACTTTTGCTCGTTACTATTTATCTTATCACAAAACTATCTATCACCTACTATTTCAGTGCTTGCAGAGAAAACCTTACTGAAAACCGCTTATCATTTCCTTCTGCTCCTCGTTGGGTTCGACACTCTTACTTATCGAAAGGACTACGATAGATCCCCTACACTTGTGGGTCATCAAGACTCTTTTCTGGCGCCGTTGCCGGGGAGCGTAGCGCTCTTGGTGAGTGGAACTTGGTAAGGAAACATTTATATAGTGTGCTGAAATTTTCTGTTACTTGTCACTATGGAAACTAATCCTTTGAGTGGCTTGTTTGGGGTATCTTCACCCCAACCAGAAGAGCAAAGAGATGCTCCTCAACCTACTGAACTTTATGAAAATATTCACTTTGAGATTCCTTCGGGTATGATAGAAAAACTGCTAGCTAATCCTTTTGCAGGAGACGGAACTTTGCATCCCGACTTACACCTTATCTTTGTGGATGAAGTTTGTGGATTATTTAAGCTTGCAGGTATTCCCGATGATGTTGTCAAAAGGAAGGTCTTCCCTTTATCTTTGAAGGGAGATGCAATGACATGGTATAGGCTATGTGATGATACGAGATCTTGGAATTATAAGCGATTGAAATTGGAATTTCACCAGAAGTTCTATCCTATGCATCTTGTTCATCGTGATCGTAATTACATATATAATTTCTGGCCTCGCGAAGGAGAAAGCATCGCTCAAGCTTGGGGGAGGCTTAAGTCAATGTTATATTCATGCCCCAATCATGAGCTCTCTCGGGAAATGATTATTCAGAATTTTTATGCTCGGCTTTCTCTTGATAATCGCAACCTGCTCGATACTTCCTGTACTGGTTCCTATATGCTGAAGACTATTGATTTCAAATGGGACTTATTGGAAAGAATTAAACGCAACTCTGAAGATTGGGGTTCCGACGATGGTAAGGAGTCAGGTATGACACCTAAGTTTGATTGTGTTAAATCTTTTATGGATACCGATGCTTTCCGTGGATTTAGCTCTAAGTATGGACTTGACTCTGAGATAGTAGCTACTTTTTGTGAAACTTTTGCTGCTCACGTTGATCTCCCTAAAGAGAAGTGGTTTAAATATAATCCTCCTGTTGAAGTGAAAGTAGTTGCACCTATTACAGTCGAAGAAAAGACTATTACATATAGTGATCCTATTATTCCTACTACTTATGTTGAAAAACCTCCTTTTCCTGTTAGGATAAAAGATCATGTTAAAGCTTCGACTGTTGTTCGTAAGAGTAATACTAGGACTTATACACCTCCTGAGCAAATTAATGTTGAACCTAGTATTGCTATGATTAAAGATCTCTTGGATGAAGACTTAGATGGGCATGTTATTTCTTTCGTGGGTGAAACTGCTAATATTGCTAGACCCGATACTAAGACACGTAGACCTGTTGTAGGCACGCCTGTTATTTCTGTTAAAATAGGAGATCATTGTTATCATGGCTTATGTGATATGGGTGCTAGTGCTAATGCTATACCTTACGATCTTTATAAAGAAATTATGCACGATATTGCACCTGTTGAATTAGAAGACATTGATGTTACTATTAAGCTTGCTAATAGGGACACCATTAAACCTATTGGGATTGTTAGAGATGTTGAAGTCTTGTGTGGAAAGATTAAATACCCTGCTGATTTTCTTGTTCTTGCTTCCCCACAAGATAATTTTTGTCCCATTATTTTTGGTAGACCTTTCTTGCATACTGCTAGTGCTAAGATTGATTGTGAAAAGAATATTGTCACTGTTGGTATAGATGGTATGTCTCATGAGTTTAATTTCGCTAAGTTTAGTAGACAACCTCGTGAAAAGGAACCATCTAGTAAGGATGAGATTATTGGTCTTGCTTCTATTGCTGTTCCTCCAACTGATCCGTTAGAACAATATTTGCTAGACCATGAAAACGATATGTTTATGAAGGAAAGGGAAGAAATAGATGAAGTGTTCCTTAA
Organism: Triticum aestivum; assembly: GCF_018294505.1. NCBI lineage: Eukaryota > Viridiplantae > Streptophyta > Magnoliopsida > Poales > Poaceae > Triticum > Triticum aestivum. The sequence goes on along the minus strand of NC_057801.1, from coordinate 166,388,917 downwards.
ACAAGAACCTATGCTAAAACATAATCTTCCCGTTGAAATTCTTGGGGATCCCCCTCCACCCAAGGGTGATCCCGTGTTTGAACTCAAACCCTTACCTGATAATCTCAAGTATGCTTATCTTGATGAAAAAGAAATATATCCTGTTATTATTAGTGCTAACCTTTCAGAGAAAGAAGAAGAAAGATTATTGAAAACTCTGAAGAAGCACCGAGCTGCTATTGGATATACTCTGGATGATCTTAAGGGCATTAGTCCCACATTATGTCAACACAAAATTTCAGTGGAGAAAGATGCCAAACCTGTTAGAGATCCTCAAAGACGATTAAACCCCAAAATGAAGGAAGTGGTAAGAAAGGAGATTCTAAAACTCCTTGAGGCAGGTATTATTTATCCCGTTGCTGATAGTGAATGGGTAAGCCCTGTCCATTGTGTCCCTAAAAAGGGAGGTATTACCGTTGTTCCTAATGATAAAGATGAATTGATCCCGCAAAGAATTATTACAGGCTATAGGATGGTAATTGATTTCCGTAAGTTAAATAAAGCTACTAAGAAAGATCATTACCCTTTACCTTTTATTGATCAAATGCTAGAAAGGCTATCCAAACACACACATTTTTGCTTTCTAGATGGTTATTCTGGTTTCTCTCAAATACCTGTGTCAGCGGGGGATCAATCTAAAACTACTTTTACTTGCCCTTTTGGTACTTTTGCTTATAGACGTATGCCTTTTGGTTTATGTAATGCACCTGCTACCTTTCAAAGATGCATGATGGCTATATTTTCTGATTTTTGTGAAAAGATTTGTGAGGTATTCATGGATGACTTCTCCGTCTATGGATCCTCTTTTGATGATTGTTTGAGCAACCTTGATCGAGTTTTGCAGAGATGCGAAGACACTAGTCTCGTCCTGAATTGGGAAAAGTGTCACTTTATGGTTAATGAAGGCATTGTATTGGGGCACAAGACCTCCGAGAGGGGTATTGAAGTTGATAAAGCCAATGTTGATGCTATTGAAAAGATGCCATGTCCCAAGGACATAAAAGGTATAAGAAGTTTCCTTGGTCATGCCGGTTTTTATAGGAGGTTCATTAAGGACTTTTCTAAAATCTCTAGGCCTCTGACTAATTTATTGCAAAAAGATATTCCTTTTGTCTTTGATGATGATTGTGTAGAAGCATTTGAAACACTTAAGAAATCTTTGATCACAGCACCTATTGTTCAGCCACCTGATTGGAATTTACCTTTTGAAAAATTATGTGTGATGCTAGTGATTATGCTGTAGGTGCTGTTTTAGGGCAAAGAGTCGATAAGAAATTGAATGTTATCCATTATGCTAGTAAGACTCTTGATACTGCCCAGAGAAATTATGCTACCACTGAAAAAGAATTCTTAGCAGTTGTGTTTGCATGTGATAAGTTTAGACCTTATATTGTTGATTCCAAAGTTACTATTCACACCGATCATGCTGCTATTAAATATCTTATGGAAAAGAAAGATGCTAAACCTAGACTCATTAGATGGGTTCTCTTGCTCCAAGAATTTGACTTGCATATTATTGATAGAAAGGGAGCTGAGAACCCCGTTGCAGACAACTTGTCTAGGTTAGAGAATGTTCTTGATGACCCACTGCCTATTAATGATAGTTTTCCTGATGAACAATTAGCGGTTGTCAATGCTTCTCGTACTGCTCCTTGGTATGCTGACTATGCTAATTACATTGTTGCTAAATATATACCGCCTAGTTTCACATACCAGCAAAAGAAAAAGTTCTTCTATGATTTAAGACATTACTTCTGGGATGATCCACACCTTTATAAAGAAGGAGTAGATGGTATTATTAGACGTTGTGTGCCTGAGCATGAACAGGAACAAATCCTACGCAAGTGTCACTCTGAATCCTATGGAGGACACCACGCTGGAGATAGAACTGCACACAAGGTACTACAATCTGGTTTTTATTGGCCTACTCTTTTCAAAGATGCTCGTAAGTTTGTCGTATCTTGTGATGAATGCCAAAGAATAGGTAACATCAGTAGACGTCAAGAAATGCCTATGAATTATTCTCTTGTTATTGAACCGTTTGATGTTTGGGGCTTTGATTATATGGGACCTTTTCCTGCCTCCAATGGTTATACACATATTTTAGTTGCTGTTGATTACGTTACTAAGTGGGTAGAAGCTATTCCAACTAGTAGTGCTGATCATAACACTTCTATTAAAATGCTTAAAGAAGTATTTTTTCTGAGGTTTGGAGTCCCTAGATATCTTATGACTGATGGTGGTTCACACTTTATTCATGGTGCTTTCCATAAGATGCTTGCTAAGTACGATGTCAATCATAGAATTGCATCTCCTTATCACCCGCAGTCTAGTGGTCAAGTAGAGTTGAGCAATAGAGAGATCAAATTAATTTTGCAAAAGACTATGAATAGATCTAGAAAGAATTGGTCCAAAAAACTTGATGATGCATTATGGGCCTATAGAACTGCATACAAAAATCCTATGTGTATGTCTCCATATAAGATGGTTTATGGAAAAGCATGTCATTTACCTCTTGAACTTGAACATAAAGCATATTGGGCTATCAAAGAGCTCAATTATGACTTCAAACTTGCCGGTGAGAAGAAGTTGTTTGATATTAGCTCACTTGATGAATGGAGAGCCCAAGCTTATGAGAATGCCAAGCTCTTCAAAGAAAAAGTCAAACGCTGGCATGATAAAAGGACACAAAAGCGTGAGTTTAACATAGGAGATTATGTGTTATTATTCAACTCTCGTTTAAGATTTTTTGCAGGAAAACTTCTCTCAAAATGGGAAGGTCCCTACGTTATCGAGGATGTCTACCATTCCGGTGCTATAAAAATCAACAACTTTGAAGGCACAAATCCGAGGGTGGTTAATGGTCAAAGAATCAAGCATTATATTTCAGATAACCCTATCAATGTTGAAACTAATATTATTGAAACCATAACCCCAGAGGAGTACATAAGAGACACTTTTCAGAATGTTCCAGACTCCGAAAAGGCATAGGTACGTGGTACGGTAAGTATACCAACTCCAAAACAACTCTAATGGCAATTTTCATCAGTTTTGGATTATTTAAGAATTTTAGGAAGAAAAAAGTAGTCCGAAAGGGACACGAGGCTCCCACGAGAGAGGAGGGTGCGCGCTCCCGGACTCCTTTTTCTTGTATGTTATGTATTTTGGTCGGTAAAAATTCATTATATATACCCCCGAAGGTTTTGGCCACCGTATCACGCAAATATCCTCTGTTTTCGTTTCGAGCTGTTCCTGTTGCAGATTTAGAGCACCATGACTTCTCCCTCCTACAACAACGAAGACAAGGATGCCTGGCTATTGAAGATAGAGTTGAAAAGAGAGGAACCAGAAGAGATCAACAAGGATGAAGGGATCAAGAAGGCCATGGAGGTTCAAGCTCCGATGGTGAAAGAAGAAGACATCCCTAACCCTTTACCTAACATTTTTACTCCAATAGAGATTGAAGCTTTCAAGATGATTGAGTTAGCCCGCATACAAAACAAGTATCTCACACAGGAGAATATTTTGGTGAAGGATCATATTGCTGGGCTCAAGGGCATTATCTGCAAGTTGGAGGAGTTTTTACGCTCAATGTGCGATTATCCACCATCATCATCACCACCTCCATCACCTCAGAAGAAATAATCACATGGGTATGGGCACTCCCCTTGGCAACTGCCAAGCTTGGGGGAGGTGCCCCGGTATCGTATCACCATCACACTCCTATCTTTACTGCTTTATTTAGTTCGATCCTTTTAGTAGTATCTTGATCTATTAGTTCGAAGTTTTGATATCAAGTAGTTTTGAGTTTTCATTGTGATCTCTTTTTGTAAGCGAGTCCGTGTGCTATCTATAATAAAGATTAGTGTTGAGTCAAGGGCTTTGATACGTTGCTATGATCCTGAGAAAGTAGAAAGAACAAAAGAGTTCATATTGATCTTATGGATAGTGATAACTTCACACATAGAAAGTATGAGGCATAAAAATTGTTGAGAGTTGATGAATGTAGCCTTGGTCATCGTTGCAATTAATAGGAAGTGATAAGGAAAGAGGGGTTCACATATAGATATATTATCTTGGACATCTTTTATGATTGTGAAGCACTCATTAAGTATGACATGCTAAAAGAGTTGATGTTGGACAAGGAAGACAACGTAATGGTTTATGTTTTCCGACATCTCAGTTAAAGTATATTGTCAGTGACCTTCTGAACATGTTGAGCTTGCCTTTCCCCCTCATGCTAGCCAAAACTCCTTGCACCAAGTAGAGATACTACTTGTGCTTCCAAACTTCCTTAAACCCAGTTTTGCCATGAGAGTCCACCATACCTACCTATGGATTGAGTAAGATCCTTCAAGTAAGTTGTCATCGGTGCAAGCAATAAAAATTGCTCTCTAAATATGCATGACTTATTAGTGCAGAGAAAATAAGCTTTGTACGAACTTGTTGTGGAAGTAATAAAAGCGACGGAGTGCATAATAAAGGTCCACATACAAGGGGCAATACAAAGTGACGTTCTTTTGCATTAAGATTTTGTGTATCCAACCCTAAAAGCGCATGACAACCTCTGCTTCCCTCTGCGAAGGGCCTATCTTTTACTTTATGTTTTTACTTTATGCTTGAGTCAAGGTGATCCTCACCTTTCCACTTTTTCATTTTATCCTTTGGCAAGCTCCTCGTGTTTGAAAGGTCATGATACATATATCAAATTGAATGTAAGTTGGCATAGGCTATTATTGTTGACATCACCTAAAGGTGAATACGTTGGGAGGCAACACAATAAGCCCCTATCTTTCTCAGTGTCCGGCTGAAACTCTATAACCACAAGTATTGCGTGAGTGTTAACAATTATGGGGGACTACGAGATAGTTGAGTATGTGATCTTGCTGAAAAGCTCTATTATTGACTCTTTCTGATGTTACGATAAATTGCAATTGCTTCAATGACTGAGATTATAGTTTGTTAGTTCCCAATGAAGTTTATGACCCATATTTGACATTGTGAATTGCTTATTACTTGAACATAGGAAATCATATGACAATATATATATATATATTTATTAGAATGATCATGATGCCCTCATGTCCGTATTTTATTTTTATCGACACCTCTATCTCTAAACATGTGGACATATTTCTCGATCTCGGTTTCCGCTTGAGGACAAGCGAGGTCTAAGCTTGGGGGAGTTGATACGTCCATTTTGCATCATGCTTTTATATAAATATTTATTGCATTATGGGCTGTTATTACACATTATATCTCAATACTTATGGCTATTCTCTCTTATTTTACAAGGTTTACCATGAAGAGGGGGAATGCCGGTAGCTGGAATTCTGGCTGAAAAAGGAGCAAACGTTGGAAACCTATTCTGCACAACTCCAAAAGTCCTGAAACTCCACAAAACCACTTTTTGGATTTATTAAGAATTTATGAGCGAAAGAAATAGGCCAAGGGGCCCACACCCTGTCCAGGAGACAGGGGGGCGCCCCCCCTATAGGGCACGCCCCCTATCTCCTGGTCCCCCTAGTGGGCTTCCGGCGACCATCTTCTGCTATATGAAGGGTTTTGTCCTGGAAAAATTCGTGGGCAAGCTTATGGGACGAAACTCCGCCGCCACGAGGCGGAACCTTGGCGGAATCAATCTAGGGCTCTGGCGGAGCTGTTCTGCCGGGGACACTTCCCTCCGGGAGGGGGAAATCATCACCAACGTCATCACCAACGATCCTCTCATCGGGAGGGGGTCAATCTCCATCAACATCTTCACCAGCACCATCTCCTCTCAAACCCTAGTTCATCTCTTGTATCCAATCTTGTATCCAAAACCACAAATTGGTACCTGTGGGTTGCTAGTAGTGTTGATTACTCCTTGTAGTTGATACTTATTGGTTTACTTGGTGGAAGATTATATGTTCAGATCCTTAATGCATATTATTACACCTCTGATTATGAACATGATTATGCTTTGTGAGTAGTTACTTTAGTTCCTGAGGACATGGGTGAAGTCTTGCTATTAGTAGTCATGTGAATTTGGTATTCGTTCGATATTTTGATGAGATGTATGTTGTCTCTCCTCTAGTGGTGTTATGTGAACGTCGACTACATGACACTTCACCATTATTTGGGCCTAGAGGAAGGCATAGGGAAGTAATAAGTAGATGATGGGTTGCTAGAGTGACAGAAGCTTAAACCCTAGTTTATGCGTTGCTTCGTTAGGGGTTGATATGGAACCATGTGTTTAATGCTGTGGTTAGGTTTACCTTAATACTCCTTTTTGTAGTTGCGGATGCTTGCAATAGGGGTTAATCATAAGTGGGATGCTTGTCCAAGTTAGGGCAGTACCCAAGTGTCGGTCCACCCACATATCAAATTATCAAAGTACCGAACGCGAATCATATGAACGTGATGAAACTGGCTTGATGATAATTCCCAATGTGTCCTCGGGAGCTCCTTCATTATTATTAGAATTTGTCCAGGCTTATCCTTTGCTACATAAAGGATTGGGCCACCTTGCTGCACCTTATTTACTTTATTTACTTTTGCTCGTTACTATTTATCTTATCACAAAACTATCTATCACTTACTATTTCAGTGCTTGCAGAGAAAATCTTACTGAAAACCGCTTATCATTTCCTTCTGCTCCTCGTTGGGTTCGACACTCTTACTTATCGAAAGGACTACGATAGATCCCCTACACTTGTGGGTCATCAATGCACGCGGTCCGCAGCCTATAGCCGGAGACGAGTCCGAGGTTCCGGTAACGCCAGCTCAGCCTGATGTTGGGTCTGTGTGCGGCTCGAGCGCCGCCGAGTCTTCGGCCTCCGCGGCGGGGTTGAGCTTCCCGTCTTCGGGCGATGCAGTCCGCTCCGGCTCTAGGGCCAGGGCGGTCACAGGCGTTATCTCCTGTGTGCGGCCAGATGACAGATCTAGGTCATGTTCATCATGGTGGCCGAGGACATCGTCAGGGGCTCGAATCCGCCGAAGATCAAATCTCCGCGGATATCGTCCACAAAATTCAGGCTTCCAAATCTGACCTGATGGCCAGGGGCGCATCTATGAATCTGCTCTAGATGGCCAAGCGAGTTGGCCCGCAGTGCGAAGCTGCCGAATATGAAGATCTGTCCGGGGAGGAAGGTCTCCCCCTGGACTGCATTGTTGAGCCATCAAACCTATCTTCGACGACACAGAGGAACTCTCAATGAAAGCACCAATGTCTGTGTCAAAACCGGCTGATCTCGGGTTGGGGGTCCCGAACTGTGCGTCTAAGGCTAATGGTAACAGGAGGCAGGGGACACGATGTTTACCCAGGTTCGGGCCCTCTCTATGGAGGTAATACCCTACTTCCTTCTTGATTGATCTTGATGAATATGAGTATTACAAGAGTTGATCTACCACGAGATCGTAATGGCTAAACACTAGAAGTCTAGCCTATGAGGATATGATTGTTATGACTAAACCCTAGAAGTCTAAACCCTCCGGTTTATATAGACACCGGGGGAGCTAGGGTTGTACAAAGTCGGTTTACAGAGAAAGGAATCTTCATATCCGAATCACCAAGCTTGCCTTCCACGCCAAGGAGAGTCCCATCCGGACACGGGACGAAGTCTACTATCTTGTATCTTCATAGTCCAATAGTCCGGTGCTACCTCTTGAGCACTGCGTTGGATTTCCCCGAAGAGGAGAGGATGATGCAGTAAAGTAGCGTAAGTATTTCCCTCAGTTTTTGAGAACCAAGGTATCAATCCAGTAGGAGATCACGCACAAGTCCCTCGTACCTACACAAAACGATAGCTACTCGCAACCAACGCGATTAGGGGTAGTCAATCCCTTCACGGTTACTTACAAGGGTGAGATCTGATAGAGATGATAAATAATATTTTTGGTATTTTTGATATAGAGATGCAAAGTAAAAAGTAAAAGGCAAAGTAAAAAACAAAGCAAGTAAATAAAGTAATGGAGATTGATATGATGAGAATAGACCCGGGGGCCATAGGTTTCACTAGTGGCTTCTCTCAAGAGCATAATAATTCTACGGTGGGTGAACAAATTACTGTTGAGCAATTGATAGAAAAGCGAATAATTATGAGATTATCTAGGTATGATCATGTATATAGGCATCACATCCAAGACAAGTAGATCGAAACGATTCTGCATCTACTACTATTACTCCACTCATCGACCGCTATCCAGCATGCATCTAGAGTATTAAGTAAAAACAGAGTAACGCCTTAAGCAAGATGACATGATGTAGAGGGATAAGTTCATGCAATATGATAAAACCCCATCTTGTTATCCTCGATGGCAACAATACAATACGTGCCTTGCAACCCTTTCTATCACTGGGTAAGGACACTGCAAGATTGAACCCAAAGCTAAACACTTCTCCCATTGCAAGAACTACCAATCTAGTTGGCCAAACCAAACGGATAATTCGAAGAGACTTGCAAAGATAACTCAATCATACATAAAAGATTTCAGAGAAAAATCAAATATTGTTCATAGATAAGCTGGATCATAAACCCACAATTCATCGGTCTCAACAAACAGACCGCAAAAAAGAAGATTACATCGAATAGATCTCCACAAGAGAGGGGGAGAACATTGTATTGAGATCCAAAAAGAGAGAAGAAGCCATCTAGCTAATAACTATGGACCCGAAGGTCTGAAGTAAACTACTCACACTTCATCGGAGAGGCTATGGTGTTGATGTAGAAGCCCTCCGTGGTAGATGCCCTCTCCGGCAGAGCTCCGGAACAGGCCCCAAGATGGGATCTCACGGATACAGAAGGTTGCGGCGGTGGAATTAGGTTTTTCGCTCTGTATATGATCTAACGGGGGTACGTAGGTATATATAGGAGGAAGGAGTATGTCGGTGGAGCAACAGGGGGCCCACGAGGCAGGGGGGCGCGCCCAGGGGGGGGGGGCGCCCTCCACCCTCCTGACCGCCTCTGCCACTTCTTGGAGTAGGGTCCAAGTCTCCTGGATCACGTTCGGTGAGGAAATCATGTTCCCGAAGGTTTTATTCTGTTTGGACTCTGTTTGATATTCTGTTTCTTCGAAATACTGAAATAGGCAAAAAACAGCAATTCTGGGCTGGGCCTCCGGTTAATAGGTTAGTCCCAATAATAATATAAAAGTGGAAAATAAAGCCCAATATAGTCCAAAATAGTAGACAAAGTAGCATGGAGTAATCAAAAATTATAGATACGTTGGAGACGTACTCAAGCATCCCCAAGCTTAATTTCTGCTCGCCCTCGAGTAGGTAAATGATAAAAAAAGAATTTTTGATGCGGAGTGATAATTTGGCATAATTTCAATGTAAATCGTCTTAATTGTGATATGAATATTCAGATCCGAAAGATTCAAGACAAAAGTTCATATTAACATAAAAGTAATAATACTTCAAGCATACAAATTAAAGCAATCATGTCTTCTCAAAATAGCATGGTTAAAGAAAGTTATCCCTACAAAATCATATAGTCTGGCTATGCTCTATCTTCATCACACAAAATATTTAATCATGCACAACCCCGATGACGAGTCAAGCAATTGTTTCACACTTTAGAAATCTCAAACTTTTTCAAGTTTCACGCAATACATGAGCGTGAGCCATGGACATAGCACTATAGGTGGAATAGAATGGTGGTTGTGGAGAAGACAAAAAAGGAGAAGATAGTCTCACATCAACTAGGCGTATCAACGTGCTATGGAGATGCCCATTAATAGATATCAATGTGAGTGAGTAGGGATTGCCATGCAACGGATGCACTAGAGCTATAAGTATATGAAAGCTCAACAAAGGAAACTAAGTGGGTGTGCATCCAACTTGCTTGCTTACGAAGACCTAGGGCACTTTTGAGGAAGCCCGTCATTGGAATATACAAGCCAAGTTCTATAATGAAAATTTCCCACTAGTATATGAAAGTGACAACATATGAGACTCTCTATCATGAAGATCATGGTGTTATTTTAAAGCACAAGTGTGGAAAAAGGGTAGTAGCATTGTCCCTTCTCTCTTTTTCTCTCATATTTTTTTTATTTTTTTTATTTTGGTGGGCTTCTTTGGCCTCTTTTTTATTTGGGCTTCTTTGGCCTCTTTTAATTTTTTTATAAAGTCCGGAGTCTCATCCCGACTTATGGGGGAATCATAGTCTCCATCATCCTTTCCTCACTGGGACAATGCTCTAATAATGATGATCATCACGCTTCTATTTTTCTTACAACTCAACAATTACAACTCGATACTTAGAACAAGATATGACTCTATATGAATGCCTCCGGCGGTGTACCGGGATATGCAATGAATCAAGAGCGACATGTATGAAAATTATGAAGGTGGCCTTGCCACAAATACAATGTCAACTACATGTTCATGCAAAAAGCAATATGACAAAAGTAATGTGTGTCATATGAATGGAACGGTGGAAAGTTGCATGGCAATATATCTCAGAATGGCTATGGAAATGCCATGATAGGTAGGTATGGTGGCTGTTTTGAGGAAGGTATATGGTGGGTGTATGATACCAGTGAAAAGTGCGCGGTATTAGATAGGCTAGAAAAGGTGGAAGGGTGAGAGTGCGTATAATCCATGGACTCAACATCAATCAAAAGAACTCATGCACTTATTGCAAAAATTTAGAAGTCATCAAAAACCAAAGCATTAAACGCATACTCCTAGGGGGATAGATTGGTAGGAAAAGACCATCGCTCGTCCCCGACTACCACTCATAAGGAAGACAATCAATAAATAAAATTGTGCTCCGACTTCATCACAAGCGGTTCACCATACGTGCATGCTACGGGAATCACAAACTTCAACACAAGCATTCTTTGAATTCATAATCACCCCAACTAGCATTGCTTTGATATTATCACCTCCATATCTCAAAAGAATTATCAAGAATCAAACTTATCTTAGTATTCAACGCACTCAAAAGAAAGTTTCACATGTCTTGAATACCAAGTATATTAACATTAAGTGAATTACCATGCTATTAACAGCTCTCAAAATAATCTAAGTGAAGCATGAGAGATCAATAGTTTCTTTAAAACAAATCCACCACCGTGCTCTTAAAAGATCTAAGTGAAGCACTAGAGAAAAAATTATCAAGCTCAAAAGATATAAGTGAAGCACTATGAGCAAAACTATCAAGCTCAAAAGATATAAGTGAAGCACTATGAGGAAAACTATCAAGCTCAAAAGATATAAGTGAAGCACATAGAGTATTCTAGAAAATTCCAAATCATATATGGCTCTCGCAAAAGGTGTGTACAGCAAGGATGATTGTGGCAAACTAACAAGCAAAGACACAAATAATAAAAGACGCTCCAAGAAAAACACATGACATGTAGTGAATAAACATATAACTCCAAGTAAATTACCGATGGAAGTAGACAAAAGAGGGGATGCCTTCCGGGGCATCCCCAAGCTTCGACTTTTTGGTGTCCTTGGATTATCTTGGGGGTGCCATGGGCATCCCCAAGCTTAGGCTCTTGCCACTCTTTGTTCCATAATCCATCAAAAGAATTCACCCAAAACTTGAAAACTTCACAACACAAAACTCAATAGAAATCTCGTGAGCTCCGTTAGTGAAAGAAAACAAAAGGATACTTCAAGGTACTGTAATGAACTCATTCTTTATTTATATTGGTGTTAAACCTACTGTACTCCAACTTCCTTATGGTTTATAAACTAATTTATTAGCCATAGATACATTGAAATAAGCAAACAACACACGAAAAACAGAATCTGTCAAAAACAGAACAGTCTGTAGCAATCTGTAACTAACGCAAACTTCTGGAACTCTAAAAATTCTACCAAAATAGGACGTACTGTACAATTTGTTTATTGATCAGAAGAAAAAAGAATTAATGCAAAATCACGTTTCTGTGATTTATTGAATTGTTTCTCGTGAGCGCAAAGTTTTTGTTTTTCAGCAGAATCAAATCAACTATCATCATAGCTTATCCTATAGGTTCTACTTGGCACATACACTAAATAAAACATAAAACCACATCTAAACAGAAAGTAGAAACAAAATTTAACACTAAACAGGAACAAAAACAAATAACAAAAATAAAATTGGGTTGCCTCCCAACAAGCGCTATTGTTTAACGCCTCTAGCTAGGCATGATAGCGAGGATAGATCTAAGTTTTGCCATCTTTGGTAGGCAATCCATAAGTGGCTAGAGAAGATATCCTTCCCAAGTCATTCATCCTTCTATTCAGATTAAGAACATTGCCATTAATGGATGAGGTGAGATTAAGCACGTTACGGAAATTTGCATCCAAGCTAGACTTCATCTCTTTAATAGTTTCATTTTGATAAAAGCACAAGAGAGTAGTTGATTCAACTTTATCATTTAAAGGGTGCCCAAATATGGTTTTCATTTTCTCATAAGTATCTATAGCATCCCCTTCAATAAAACCTTCTTCAAAAATAGAATCTAGAGCTTGTTTGAAAGAGGCGGGCAAGCCAACATAGAAACTTTTTAAGTAAACATCGATTTGATATTGTGGCACATAACTAGCCCGAATCCTTAATAATCTATCCCAAGCATCTTTTAAAGATTCATCAAGTAAATAGCGAAAGATTTTGGAATCATCATCATCAAAATCATCTAAATTCTCATTAGTGATCCCGGTGGGTCTTTCTGTAGCATCATTATTTATGAGCTTAGAAAGGATAGATAGGTTATCCAAGGCACTAGAACTCGGGAGAAATCCCTTAGTTCTTTTTGATTCGGCCATGGTAACAAGTAATCCAACACACAAGCAAAGGCAAACGAGAAAAAGGCAAAAGAGAAAGAGAGGAGGATATTGGGAAAGAGAGGGCGAAAAAAAACAACAAGGGTGAAGTGGGGGAGAGGAAAACGAGAGGCAAATAATGTAATGCGGGAGATAGGGATTGTGATGGGTACTTGGTATAGTTGACTTTTGTGCAAACTCCCCGGCAACGGTGCCAGGAATTCTTTGCTACCTCTTGAGTGCTGCGTTGGATTTCCTCGAAGAGGAGAGGATGATGCAGTAAAGTAACGTAAGTATTTCCCTTAGTTTTTGAGAACCAAGGTATCAATCCAGTAGGAGATCACGCACAAGTCCCTCGTACCTACACAAAACGATAGCTACTCGCAACCAACATGATTAGGGGTTGTCAATCCCTTCACGGTTACTTACAAAGGTGAGATCTGATAGAGATGGTAAATAATATTTTTGGTATTTTTGATATAGAGATGCAAAGTAAAAAGTAAAAGGCAAAGTAAAAAAACAAAGCAAGTAAATAAAGTAATGGAGATTGATATGATGAGAATAGACCCGGGGGCCATAGGTTTCACTAGTGGCTTCTCTCAAGAGCATAATTATTCTACGATGGGTGAACAAATTACTGTTGAGCAATTGATAGAAAAGCGAATAATTATGAGATTATCTAGGTATGATCATGTATATAGGCATCACGTCCGAGACAAGTAGATCAAAATGATTCTGCATCTACTACTATTACTCCACTCATCGACCGCTATCCAGCATGCATCTAGAGTATTAAGTAAAAACAGAGTAACACCTTAAGCAAGATGACATGATGTAGAGGGATAAATTCATGCAATATGATAAAAACCCCATCTTGTTATCCTCGATGGCAACAATACGTGCCTTGCAACCCTTTCTATCACTGGGTAAGGACACCGCAAGATTGAACCCAAAGCTAAACACTTCTCCCATTGCAAGAACTACCAATCTAGTTGGCCAAACCAAACGGATAATTCAAAGAGACTTGCAAAGATAACTCAATCATACATAAAAGATTTCACAGAAGAATCAAATATTGTTCATAGATAAGCTGGATCATAAACCCACAATTCATCGGTCTCAACAAACACACCGCAAAAAACAAGATTACATCGAATAGATCTCCACAAGAGAGGGGGAGAACATTGTATTGAGATCCAAAAAGAGAGAAGAAGCCATCTAGCTAATAACTATGGACCCGAAGGTCTGAAGTAAACTACTCACACTTCATCGAAGAGGCTATGGTGTTGATGTAGAAGCCCTCCGTGGTAGATGCCCTCTCCGGCAGAGCTCCAGAACAGGCCCTAAGATGGGATCTCGCAGATACAGAAGGTTGTGGCGGTGGAATTAGGTTTTTGGCTCTGTATATGATCTGACGGGGGTACGTAGGTATATATAGGAGGAAGGAGTACGTCGGTGGAGCAACAGGGGGCCCACGAGGCAGAGGGGCGCGCCCAGGGGGGCCCCCTCCACCCTCGTGACCGCCTCTGGCACTTCTTGGAGTAGGGTCCAAGTCTCCTGGATCACGTTCGGTGAGGAAACCACGTTCCCGAAGGTTTTATTCCATTTGGACTCCGTTTGATATTCTGTTTCTTCGAAATATTGAAATAGGCAAAAAACATCAATTCTGGGCTGGGCCTCCGGTTAATAGGTTAGTCCCAATAATAATATAAAAGTGGAAAATAAAGCCCAATATAGTCCAAAACAGTAGACAAAGTAGCATGGAGTAATCAAAAATTATAGATACGTTGGAGACATATCATCCGACCAAAGATATAGTCCGGCTGTCCGAGGACCCCTTAGTCCAGGACTCCCTCACCCTGCTCTTGATTCCTGGGGCGCTGGCCTCGCCTAGCTCTGGTTGGTGCCATGAGAGGCTTTCCGACCAGCGTCTTGCTTTCGACTGGAAGAGATTGGCGAGGCTTCAAGAACTGGAGGTGACGGCGCCAATGGTGGTGAAGTAATTTGTGAAGCAGCGCATTGCTCCCCTCCAGCGCCATTCTTGCTCGATGTGGGACTTCGCAGGTGCCGGAGATCCAATGAGGCTACAGGGGCCGTCGCTTGCTACTGACACTTTGGGCATGGTGCTCAAGCTTCTGACCGGTGAGTCCGAGCCTGCTGACCTTTCGGGGGGTGGCTGCCTTCTTTATTTGTGTTCGAACAAGGCAGCCTTCGTGGGGCAGATGCCTCTGTTCAATGAGTGGGGGTTGCTTCCCGAGGGCATTGAGGGGCCCCGTGAGAACCCCGTCTTCGTGGCTCCTCTCCTGATTGACCTTGCCACATGCGCCCCGAGTGTGGTGGCAGGGGGCGCACGCCTCCATCAACTGTCGAGAGCTCCTCCAGAGGCCCAGTACCGCTAAAGGCTCAGGAGGCCGAGGCTTCTGGGGCCCTGGAAGGAGCTGCGGCGGAACTGATGCAACCCCAAGATCTGGAGGCAGGGGCTTCTGGCGCTCGGGATGGTGGCTCCGGAGTGGCTGCTGACGGCGAGGAGCCTACCAACGGCCCCGGAGTCGTGAGCCGGGAGGTCTCGCCGGGTACCCTTGCCCTTGGGACCCCTACCCCAGATGCCCCGCCGAGCGCTCCCCCTCCCGAGGATCGCCCGTTGGGGTCTGGTCGGCCCCGCCTGTGCCTTGAGTCGCTCCTGAAGATGAAGAGGTCCTCGTGCCGCAACGATGGCACCCGTCGACCGTTGAAGCCCAAGAGATACGTGGTTGCTGATGAGTAAGTACCTTTACTCTTGTCCTCCTAGCGCACCGCGTTTTCTCATGGTTGAGGTTTTTGCAGGGCCCCCACGAAGGCAAAACCTCGGGAGGCATGCATCTTCAAGGACTCTAACTCGACGCATGCACGCAGCCCCTAGCGCCCTGATCCTGCGCAGGGCATGGGACCAACTTCAGTTAACACGACACCGCAAGGGTGCCCCGGAACCGAGCCCCATGCTCCCTCTCCCCGTGACTCTGCCATGAGACAGAGGGTGCACCGGTGATCCTTCCTATTGTCATTGTTGGCAGGGGGGTGCCCCCCGGGCGACCTTTCGTCTTCAAGCCACGGGGCTACGCCAGCCAACCCCTGGTCGGTGGCTGGTGGAGCACCCAATGCCTCCCGAGAAGCCTCCGGAACTAGCGAAGGTCTTGGCGATGAGCTCGCATTCGCTCGCGGGAAGAACGCCGTGCGCTTTGGGCTCTTTGGTGAGGTGATGCACGCAATGGTCCATCTTGGTGGGGAGCTTGCCAATGTTGATACCAGGCTTGAGGCAGAGAACCGCCGCCTGGAGGATGAGTGGCAGCGGCTGAAGGTTGCCATCAACCTTGGGAAGCTTCAGCGTGACAAAGCTGAAGCGCGTGCAATGTCCTCGCTTGTGGCTACTCGCGAAGCTTGCGCCCGCGCCATGGAAGAGGCCGAGGTGGCCAACTGCAGTCGTGAGGCAGCTGAGGAGCGGGAGCGAGATCTTCTGTCCTCAAATGCGGCTCTGCAACGCGAAGTCGAGGAGCGTCGCGCCCTGCTTGCTTCCTCGCCAGGCGAGGTGGCCCTTGCCGAGGCGGAGCTCTTGAGGCCCCATGAAGATTTGACGCTGGAGACCGTGGAACACAGCTTGGCGTTGGAAAGGCTGGAGGTGAGGGAGCGACAGGCCGCCGTCGCCGCCCGAGAGGCTCAGGTCCAGCTGGAGGTGGAGGCGAGGGTGTAGAAGGCGCGTGCTAAGCTGACTAGGAGGCACCACCTGGACCTGGAGCTGCTCAAGGTTGAGCTTGAGGGCCGGAGCTTTGCCCTTAAGACTGAGCTGCAGGTTGTGGAGCAGTGTGAGTGCGCTGCCCGAGGAGCCCTAACTTCCTTCGAATCTGCCTTGAATTCTGCCCGTGCTGAGATATCCTCTCCCCGGAAGCAAGTCGAAGACACCGCCTCCCTCCTGAAGAAGGCTTCGAGTGAAAAGTGCTGCCGCCTGACATTGGAATGCAAGCACGGCTCCATGCTCCAAGGTCTGCGCGTCAGAGCCAACAACGCCTTGGGTGCCATTTGTGACGAGAGCGCTCCTCACCCGCACGAGAACGACTATGCTAGCCATCTCCACTTCTTTACTTATATAGTGACCCGCCTGGAAGATAAAGCCACAAAAGCTCGCCAACTTGTCGAGGAGAGGAGCCGAGGCCTTCTCGGGCATGCACTCTCGCGTGTCTTCGGCAACCTCCTGAATCTTGACTCCCACTTCGATTTTGGCACCGTGCTAGCCCCTGTGCCAGCGGCCATCCAAGACAAGCTCGCCAAGTGGGTGGATGGCCATGTGGACGCCTTGGTGAAGGAGCTGACTCTTGAGGATGACACGACTGTGCTCGCGGCTGAAGAAGCCGGCGCGGGTGGTGATGACGAGGAGAATGGCAGCCACAGCGCAAGCAGCGCGGATGGGAGCGACGAAGAAGGCGCGTCCAGCTAGGCCCGTGTTTCTTTTGCTTTGACCTGTATGATGAAAACTTGAACGCGTTCTTTGTGAGAGCATCTTGAAAAGGGGGTGCCCCTTATGATGTGTGAGGTTGTGGAATGCTTTTGAAGTAGCGCCCAGAACGGGGCCCGGTAGGGCTGCGGGAGCGAGGTAGTTGTTTATGACTTATCTTTGGTTTCATGTGTCTCGAGTGATGCCTGGTGTCGTGGCAGCGCTCCTTCTCCTGAGGCAAGCCTGCCGCGAGCTCGTGAGGTTCTATGCCTCCCGAGGAGCCTGCTGGCCTGCCGTAGAGTGCCTCGTGAGGAGCCAACTGCCAAACCGTGGCGAGGTGGGCGCGCGGGGTGACCGGCACCAGCGCGTGCACCGTACCCAGCCCCCGCTCGCGAGGCACTTGAGGGCAGGGCAACAGTCACGATCTCTAGAAAGAACACAAGAACTGAAGGCAAGAGAGGGACACGAAACGAGAAAACTCCCCCATTTTTATAAACGCACGAAAACAAGATGCTGCAAAAAGTCGGCAAGCAAATACAAAAAGGAGGCAAAAAGAAGATGGCCGCGTCTGGCGTCTAACTAGTCTTCAGTCTTCGGTCTTCGGTCTTCTCACCATCGCGGAGCTAAGTGCTTCCACTGGCTGGGCATAGTCATTGGAGACAGTGTCGACGGCCAGCACGGAGCATGGTGCTTCCACTAGGACGTGCATGGGAGCCCCCGTGAGGCCCCAGAGCGGTGGTCAGGATACTCCGGGGCGTGTACAGCCCCACTCATTATTACGTGAGAGTGTCACGAGCGGAGACCTTCATAGGCCGGAGCCTTGCTTCATGTCGCCCGACGAGGACCTCGCCGTGCGCCACCCCTGACCACCGTTGGGGAGACCGGAACCCAGGACAAGACCAAGGGGCCAAAGGGACATTAGCGGCGTCCTTGGCGATCGTAGGCCCCTCACCGGGGAGAAGGGCTTGCCGGTGCCTTCCCCGACGGGGAACCTAACTCCAGGCAGGGCCCTGCTTCGTGCGGCGCGAGGAGGGCCCTGCCGCCGGGCTTCCCCCGCATTGCTTCCAACGCTCTTCGCGCTCCTGCGGGGGATCCGTCGTCCTAAGAGTCGTGGTGGCAGCTGCACCCTGGTTCACCTGTGATCCATGGTCAGCGTAAGCATGCTCTTGCGGCGTTAGCTGTACCCAGAGGTTGTCGCCGTTCGAGATGTTGGCGGGGCTTGGTGGCGACTCGAAGGAGAGCTCGGCCTCATGTATGTCCAGCGTCCAGCCCGGCGTGAGGGATCGGCTGGGGCCCTCTCCCCGCACGTGCCTTGGATCCATCGCGACGGGGATGTAGGCTTCCGGGCTGTTCGCACCAGAAGCACCGCCCGATTGCCTCATGTTCCCACCTTCTTCAGCCGCCCTCTGTCCTGTTGGCCAGGGGCTGTCACTCCAATGCGTCCCCTGGTGGTGTCGCCTGGAGCAGTTCCGCGCCGAGTGGGCACGTTCGGGGCGGCGCGGGCTACTCCACGCGGCTGGTCGGCGTCGAGAGGCTCTCCAGGGCTCCTGGAAGGGGGCGCGTGGTTGTGTCGGGGATGAGCGCGCGCCCCCACCATTGCTTGCGACATGGGCAGGGTGCAGAACGGCACTGCCCCCCTACACGCTGCATCCAGCAGCTCGGCGACCAGTTCCAGCAGGGCATCGGGGCCGCTCTCCAGCAATCTGCACTGCAGGAGCTCTTGGGCCATGATTATCGCCGCCCGCATGTTTTCCTGTTTCCTGCGCGAGTGCGGAGCGGTTGCTGCAGCATAGTTCGCAGATCGCGCGGCGGCGCGGCTGCGGTGCGGCACGAGTGGAGAAGGTTGCACCGCGCGCCCCCCACGTCCGGTCGCCACCAGCTGAACGTGAGCCGCAAGCAAAGCGGAGTGGAGATCTTCCTCGTCAGCTGGCGCTGCCGAGGAGGTCTGGACGACCCAGTGCTTGATGTGTGCTCTCGGGGTGTCGGCCATGGCGTCGGTGGAGCGTCGGAGGACTGGTCGACGGAAGAGAAGATCCGATGCATCCCTACCTGGCGCGCCAAATATCGGATTTAGGGATCCGCAAACCCTTGAGAGGTTCGAACTCTAGGGTGCGTGCGGAGATCTCAACCTACCCAGCCTGCCTACTCGCGATCCTCCTAAGCCTAGCGCGTCGAGCTCAAAGGGACAAAGAAACACTGCAGTTTATACTGGTTCGGGTCACCGTTGTGGTGTAATAACCTAATCCAGTGTGGTGTGGTGGATTGCCTCGGAGGGCTGAAGATGAACTAGTACAGTGGATGAACAAGCCTCAGGAGGTGAGGTGTTCTTGAGCTGGTGTGGTGTATGCTAGCTCTACTTGTTCTGATCTTGTCCCCTCTATGGTGGTGGCTAGTCCTATTTATAGTGACCTTGGTCCTCCTCCCAAATATGAGCGGGAAGGGATCCCACAACGACCGGATTTGAAAGGGGACAAGTAGTACAGTCTATCCTGACAAAAGTAGTCTTCGCCTGCGAAAAGCCTCTGGTCGTGACGCTGCGGTGGGCTCGTCGATGACCTTCGTCTTGCCGTCCTGGCGGTCTTGGTCTTGTTGCACCGAAATGGAATCCTTTGGCTGATTCCTCGGGACTCCGCGCCTGTGGCTTGCCTCCCTTGCAACGAAGAGGAGACCTGCGCTCTGCACCCGCCTGGCGCCCGCCTGGCCTTGGTCGTCATGGCTCACGTCAGCTGATGCCTCGTGAGGTAGCTTGCATAGAACTCTCCACTCCTCAGGAGCCCTATTAAGGATGCCAATTGCTTCGGGGGTCTTGGCGTTGCCCACCTCGCGAGGCTTGGTCCCTCGCGAGGGTCTTGCGGTGTTGGTGTTGAAGCTGGGCCGTACCAGGCCGTTGATGAAGCCATGTGATGGGCCGCAGGCAGGCAGGGCTGGATACCCCCGAATCTAGGACGCCGACAGATGCAGTGTTGCCATCTGCCCGAGCGATGTCCCCACGAGAAAAAGAAATCCTAACCTAAATTATTAGCCAGAGCCGAGGCATCGAGGTCCCATCTCTGCCACTGGCCACCTGACCGACAGACAGAGGTGAGGCAAATCCACGGGCTAGTCGACCTGGAGGCTTCAAGTGCCCTAGGTGCCACGGCCACGTAGGGGGAAAAGTCACACGAAGTCTCCCTTTGCATCCTTCTCGACCTTACATTGCATGAAACACTTACTATATGATTCAGTGATTCAGTCTCGTGTCATAAGTTTCTCTTTGACAAATAAGATGATGCACTGTTGTGAAAAAGGCATATAATCTTCTTGGTTAACACCACAAGTTGTGTGAACCAACATCTGATTTGATGGTTAGGAGGACAGTGGTATTCTCTATTCACCAGAGTTTAAGTCCCAGACTTGACATTGGTGTTCGCATTTTTCTGATTTATTTGAGGCCTTCCGGCGATATACACTCAGTGGGAGGAGATGTTTCCATCATCTTAAGATGATGTGCCGTTTCAGTCTCTCGAAAATGCTTATAGGGTGTGCGTGGGTGCCTTCATAGGGGCGAGTGTATGTGAGTTACTTTGATTGTACCATGTTAAAGAAAACACCACAAGTTTTTTTTTTTGCGAAAAAAAAGCCACAAGTTGGTGGGCTAAACAGCCGAGTTCGAGGCCACCACCTATTAAATTTGAATTCCCAACAAAAAACCTATTTAATTTGAACATGGCTTCTCCTATCCTCAACTCAATTTAAGATGATGCACTGTTCTGCATTTAAGAGTACATATCCATCAGACTACCACCAATGGCTGCACCTTTTCGTAAGCTAGTTGCAGAGAAAAGCGGTTCAAGTTGCACTTCCTTTTTAACTTTAGCAGTTAAACGGTTCACACTTTGAGCAGAAAACTACCAATCATCACCGGTCATTCTCTCGATCTGCCTATAAATAGGAAATGTGATCATCACGCGGCATCATATTCCCAGCGGCAGAACTTGGGACTACTTGAGGTGCAGAAACGACATGGCGACTATCCAAAGCAAATCGACACCACCACAATCTGTTACTGCAAGCAGGCTTCCTCCCAAGGTAATTGCACATCAAATTCTCTACCCAAACAAAGCATATTAGTTAAGCAACTATATGTCGACTCATCTCTCATAGTCTCATCTGTGTTTCAGAAGGAGGAGCAAGAACTCCGGCGAGCCTACTCGGAAATGGCGAGCAACATGGAGAAGCTCGTCATCGTAAGCAGCAGTAGCAGCAACCCATGCCCTGACGACGGCGCCGACGTCTCGGAGGTAGAGACGGTGCGGTGCGCGTGCTGTGCCGTGGCCGAGGAATGCACGGCGGCGTACGTCGGCGGAGTCCGCGCGGCCTTCTGCGGCGACTGGCTGTGCGGGCTATGCGGGGAGGCCGTGAAGGAGCGGATGGTGCGGGACCCGTCCGGCAGCGTGGAGGCGGCGCTGGTGTCCCACGAGGCGGAGTGCCGGGACTTCAACGTCACGAGGTTGAACCCGACGCTGTCGCTCGCCGGATCCATGCGGGGCATCGCACGCAAGAGCTTCGACCGGAGAAAGACGACCACGTCGACGTCGTGCCAGGACCGCCACCTGCGCACGGCGGCGTCCAGGGCGGTGGCGCTCGCGAGGTCGGTCAGCTGCGACCCGCGGTTCCTGGCGGACGTGATTAACGGGCCGTCCGGAGAGCAGTCCCGATGAGGCCACGGCCCACAGCCTCACATGGCCAGCCGGGTTTAATGATTTCTACTCGTATTTACTAAAAAGGACATCCATCTAGGAGTATCGTGTTAAAAAAAATTAGCAGGAGTGTCGAGTAAGTAATAAGCTTACTAAAAAAGGACATCGACTATGTACTCTGTGGCATCGATGTGAACGTAGCCTACGCCATACACTTTCTGTAGACAGTTTCATAGACTTTCATGCATACAAATATATTGTGTGTATGCACGTGATGTATTCCTTTGATGCACGTGGGCAATATAGAACGTTATGTGTGTAATTATTCTAAGAAAATAAATGCTACAACATGTTTCTGAACTTGGTCGTGAAATTATTTGTTATTTCTCCAATTAATGGACATTCATAAACTGATCTCTGGGGAACAAGGCAATAAACATTACTCCCTCCGGTCCTTTTTACTCCACATATAAGATTTGTCTGAAGTCAAATTTTATAAAGTTTGACCACATTTATAAGAAAATGTATCAACATCTACAATATTAAAGCTATACAATATAAAAATTAAATTCATGACACAACTAATGTTATTGATTTCATATTATGAATGTTACTTTTTTTCTATAAAATTGGTCAAATTTTACGAAGTTTGACTTTAGACAAATCTTATACGCCAAATAAAAAGTAGAGAAGGGAGTATTATAGTATCACTAATGTTGAATAAACCATCACATACAACACATCTTTGGTACTTCTAAAGAGCCCCCGAGATACAAAACCGCCTTAAATTGTTAATAGAGAACCGCATGCATGGGTCTCTGTGGATCAATTGTGTTTAATGTGAAAATATTTGTGGTGCTTTTTATTTATTGGCAGACTTTTTATGTGAACCATCTAAGATAGATAACTCTCAGTGGCAAGCTACAAATTGTAGTGTTTTTAGTCTATCCTACAAATTATAGGTGTTTTAGGCCGCTAGTGATACCAACACATCTTAGGCGAGTTCTTTTTTCAGCCCGCTACAAATATATCTAGCGGGCCATGTCCAAAAGCCCAAAGCAATCCCATCTCTAATTATATACCCATCTCTCATATCTTCGAAATTTGTAGCTTTGTCTTCGAAGGTCGAGCATCAAATCATGAAGCTCATAACCTTGCCAAATTTTCACACACGTGATCGGGTCGCCATCTGTGGCTTATTTCACCTCACGACCCTATTTGTATACCTCTAAATATTCCTCTAGGTCAATACAGATTCGACAAACTCCTAAAAAAATATACATCTATCATCCCTAAAATAATATATCCATCTCTCTCTCCAGGGACTCCCCTAAAAAACTCTCTCCGGGGACTGCTATGTATGGCTTCAAGCGACACGTGCGCCTCGCGTCGCTCACGTCCCCGTGTTGATCGCTCAAGTCGCTGCGGTAGGGTGGGCCGACCCATTAGCTTTGATAGCTCTCTAGCGTAGTGCAACATGGATATGTTTTTTGTTCTCACTGCATAAATAAACCTAAAAAAATCATGAATACAAAAACATGCATGAATTTCAGAAAATTGTTTTGCAAATGCCAATTTTTTTCATGAAATAAAGAATGCTTCATGAATTATAAAAAATGTTCACAAACTCCAAAAATGTTCACAATTATTTTCATGAATTTTAAAAATGTTCAAGAAGTCGCATAGTATTCGTGAATTTCAAAAATCCCCATGATTTCAAAAGATGTTTGTGAATTTAGAAAAAAATTCACAAATTCAAAAAAATAATGTATTAAAATGTTCATGAATAGTAACATTTTATGCGAATTAAAAAATATTCGTGAATTCATTAAAAAATTGTTCATTAATTCAAGCACAAAAAACTTTTGGAATCCCAAACAATTATTTGAATTCCATATTTTTTTTGAAAAAATGCGAGAAAATTAAAGTTTATGAGCAGTTTTTTGAAATTTTAAAATCTAAAACATTTTAAAAATTGCAAACAATTTTGAAATTTCAAGCATTTTTTGAAAAATGACGAAAAAAATCGATAACATTATTTTTTAGAAATTTGTTATTGTTTGACGATTTTGAACATTATTTGAAATTGATAAAAATAGAAAAACAAAACCAAACATAGAAAAAGAAAAGAAAAAAGAGAAAAACAAACCAAAAAGAAAACCAGGAAAACCAGAACTAGGAAAAATAAAATGGTTCAGGAATCTTCTTTTAGAAGGTTCCTAAAGACGGTGCTTTAGGTTTGCTTTGATTTTCTTCAAAAAAATGCTGAATGGGCCGGCCCAGAAGATTGCCGTAGTTCGTGATCTCCATCTTAAAGCTCGTAGTGAGCGATATATATCACTGAGGTCATCGCCATCTTGTCTTCTATCCTCTAGGGGGCAACTTGGATTGTGCCAATGTTGGGCATGCCAAATAATTGGCGAACGATTTCGCCACTCACACTTCTTCAAACAATTGGCACAAAATTGAACTATAGGCTATGGAGGCTTGGGTAGACCAAAATAATCAGTGTCCATCCAAATGAGCACCCAAGGTTGGGTCGACACCAACATTTTGGCTTAACATCTCAAGGCATCAATCCGGACAACCCCTAGGTAACGATCTTGACCCGGTCGCCTCCCTCTATGCACAACCCGGTTGCCACCGCCAGTCGCCACCTCGGTTTGGCCTTGGTCTTAGGCACGGTGACATCACAGTTGTTAGTGCCTGCCTTCATGGTTTACAGCTCGAGTATCCACAACCCTCTTGTGCCTCTCTATACGACTTTGCTTCCCTTGTGTTGTTGACATGGCAAGACACTTTATTAACGACTATGTTAATATGTGGTTTACACCCTTGGTATCCCTTCTTCGAGACATCCATCAATCCAAGTTTTTCTTTGTCGACATCTTCATTGGTCCCTTGCCTTTGGCAGCTGATATAACATTTTGAGGTAGAGGGAACCCCGTAAAACTATTTAGTGTGCACTTTAGGCACCTTCTACGTTAGGTTTGTGTGTCTTTGATGGCGGTGAGGCCAATAAAGTGAAGGCTACATTGTATGAGGTATAGGTCTACTGGCGCCATTCTTGCCATGTGGTCGTTGTAGCTTACTATGAAGCCACTAGTGTTTTTGATTTCTTTTATGTTTTCCCTATTTTGTCTTTCATCTGTCTGTATTATTTTGTAGCAGCCTAGAAGAGATGAAGTGGTTCAAAAACTTGCCTCGCGCAGGTGTGTGAATTTAATGATGCTATGTTCTCACATTTTGAGGTCGACAGTTTTATGCAACCCATTATTCCCTTTGAGGTTATTACACCTTCACAATAAGAGTTATAAATATCCACTTAGCAGAAATGAATGTTGGAAACACTCTCTTTAGCAACTTGTGGAAGGCCATGGGGCGACCACGAATATGGGCCGGTTCTAGCAATAAGAGGTATAAAGATCCACCCAACCGCCACTTCCTTGAGTGGGTGTAGGGGGCACTACATGAGGCTCTAGAGAGCCGTTCTGGCCATGTATGGGGCATTTCTGGGCTGTCATGGAGAGCTCAGACGATGATTAAAGTGATGGTTTGTGTTACCTCTCAACTAGGAAGGTCACTACATCACAACATTGCATTCCCTATGGACGCGTGTTGGGAAAAGTCAGTATTGCTGACCTACAATGACTCAAGAAAAATTCTAATAGACAGTTGGTTGGGAAAGCATGTGAATAGTGATTGATAGTCGGTCGGGAATAGTAGGTAATTCGTTGTCCAATCATCGGTCGGGAAAGCTCATACGCCCAACAGCTAGTCAGTCGGTAAATAATGCCGACCCACAATTCGTGGCAAATGGGCCGACGCGAGCTAAAGAAAATTTGTGCGCCAATATTTCGGCTCAAGCCCGTGAACCCCCGAACAGATAAGGTCTACCACGCACACATCAAAATCCCTAATTCCCTTTCTCCAATTCTCCACACATGCCGCCGCCGGGCTCTCTACCGTGCCCGACGCTCCACCATGCCGTTGGCCTCTCCCTCGCGCCCCTGCGACTCTACTCCACATTTTCGTCCTCTCCATCGCGCCCCATGCCTCTCCACCCCGCCGGCCGCATCTCCACCACTTCATAGGAGCGTTGCCCTGTTGATACGTCTCCAACGTATCTATAATTTATGAAGTATTCATGCCATGTTTACAATAATTTTACATGGTTTTGGTATAATTTGCTTAGAACTAACCCAGACTGACGATGTTTTCAGCAAAACTACCGAGGTGTCGTTTTTGTGCGGAAATAAAAGTTCTCGGAATGGGCTGAAATCTACTATGATTTTTATGGACCAAAAAAGACCCTCGAATCACCAGAGCTGGGCCAGGAAGTGGACGAGGGAGCCACAAGCCTGGGGGGGCACGCCCTCCGAACTTGTGGGCCCCTCAGGCACCCCCTTGATGTGAGATCGATGCCAAAAATTCCTATAAATACCAAAACCCCCGAAAAGAACCCTAGATGAGAAGTTCCGCCGTCGTAAGCCTCTGTAGCCATGAAAAAACAATCGGGACCCCGTTCCGGCACCCTACCGGAGGGGAAATCATCACCGGAGGCCATCTTCATCACCCCGGTGGTCTCCATGACGAGGAGGGAGTAGTTCACCCTCAGGGCTGAGGGTATGTACTAGTAGCTGTGCGTTTGATCTCTCTCTCTCTCTCTCTCTCTCTCTCTCTCTTGTTCTTGATTTGGCACGATCTTGATGTATCGTGAGCTTTGTTAATATAGCTGGATAATATGGTGTTTTTCCTCTCTCTATCTTGTTGTGATGAATTGAGTTTCTACCTTTGAGGTTTCACTATTATCGGATTGAATACTTTTACGGAGTCGAGAACACTTGATGTATGTCTTGCGTGGGATACCCGTGGTGACAATGGGGTGTTCTATTGATTCACTTGATGTATGTTTTGGCACTCAACTCGCGGATTCCCGAGGTGACATTGGGGTAATCTATGCATAGGGTTTGATACACGTTTTCGTCCTTATTTCTCCGGTAGAAATCTTGGGACACTCTTTAAGGTTCTTTGTGTTGGATTAAATATTATGAATCTGAAGTTGTTTGATGCATATCGTATAATTAACCCACAGATACTTGTGGTGACATTGGAGTATCTAGGTGACATTAGGGTTGATTGATGTGTATCATATGGTGTTATTTTAGTACGAACTCTAGAGTTGTTTGTGACACTTATAGGAATAGCTCAAAAGATTGATCAGAAAGAATAACTTTGAGGTGGCTTCGTACCCTACAAAAATTTCATCTTATGTTCTCCGCGATAGGAACTTTGGAGTGACTCTTTGTCGCATGTTGAGGGATTGCCATAAGTTATCATTGTTGAGAGACTTTGCACTAGTGAAAGTATGATCCCTAGGCCTTGTTTTCAAGTATTGCAATACTGTTTTTGCTCACTTTTGTTACTAGTTACCTTACTATTTTTATATTTTTAGATTACAAAAACCTAGATCTACTATCCATACTACACTTCTATCACCATCTCTTTGCCAAACAAGTGCACCTATACAATTTTCCATTGTATTCGGTGTGTTGGGGACATAAGAGATTTCTTGTATTTGGTTGCTGGGTTGTTTGAGAGAGACCATCTTCATCCTATGCCTCCCACGGATTGATAAACCTTAGGTCATCCACTTGAGGGAAAATTGCTACTGTAACATCCCAAATTTCCAATTTGGAATGTTATACTTAGATCATTCATGCATATCATATTTATTGCATTCTGTTTCGCGATCCTCAAAATTCTAAGCAACTCAAGGATCCACAGAGAGAGTTGGGGATTTCATCGCTTTCATATTTGAATTTTTTTCGAATATCGAAACAAGGATCATTTTGGTTTTAATTATTTTTCTCTTCAAAAATATTTCATATCAAAAAAAATATGAGGGGAGATAATATGACTTCTCCAAAATAAATGAAATATTCGAGGAAAAATACTAAAATTAAATAAAAAAATTTATTGGGATTTTATTGCAATTTTATTCGAATTAGAAAAAAATTGCATGTTTTCAAAATTGCATGTTTAGGCCAAGAAAATGTTTATCTTGTTCTAAATATTTTATTTAGATGGTGAAAGTTTGTTTTGGTATTTTTAGATTTTTATTTTATTTTCTAGGATTTATTTTGTTTCGGCGAAATCTTTTAAAAAAACGCTTCACGGACCGAACTGGGCCGAAGCCTAGCCAGCCGGGCCTCGCCACCGCCTCCCGGCACCGCACACCATGACCGAGCCGGACTCCTCCGGAGTCCGGGACGCCGCCGCCGCCTCAGTGCCCCCCTGCCCAAGTCGAGCACCCCTTTCCCCCTTTATATGCCACCCCTGCCGCCGCCTCGACCCCACCACGCCTCGCCGCCTGAAGCCGTAACAGCAGCAGCACACCGCCGCCGCCGCATGCCGCCGCCGCCCTGCAGCGCCTCACCTCGCCGGAGCCGCTTCCGATCCGATCCGGATCCACCGGTTTTTTTCCGGTTTAGGTAAAAACCGATCGGTTTTTATTTAAAACCCTAGTTTCGTTTTTTTAGATTAGATCAGTTTTATTTTTCCGGTTTAGTTTAATAGCGGACGTTCATCCGTACGTTCGTTTCAACAAACGGTGTTCACCCGTTACCCGCCGAAAGCAAACGTTCGTTCGTTAGTCTGTTCGTCAATTTTTCTTTTTCCAGGGTTATCCGCGATTATTTTCGATCGCGATTTCAACCCTAATTTTCCTTTCAGTTTATCTTTTCGCTCGTTTATCGGAATCAGGCGATTCAAGCGCCCAGATCTTTGTCTCGAAGCGCTCTTTCTGTTTAACCAACTTGAACAAGATTTTGGTACTGTAAAATTTGACTTTAGTCCAGATTAGTAATCAGATCTTGTTTCTTTCGCAGCTTGAGTTTCATTGCTTCCTTTGATTTGATTCTTTTTGCAAACCGGAGTTCTTAAGTTGAACTTTCTGGTTATACCTCTTATTTGAGTTTTACCCGTGCTTCTAGTTGAGTGCTTATTTGTATGCTTGTTTGTTTGCGATAGAGTACCCGGAGTCCGAAGCATGCTACTACGAGTCTCTAGGTTTCACGGATCATCAGCAAGGCAAGTAACACTTTGATCATACCTCTTTACTACCCAGTTTAACTGCATTAGATCAACCCTCAAACAATTGCATGGTTAGGAATCTGTTAACATGTGGGTTTCGGGAAGTAGATGATGAGGTAGAACCTATTGCCCTGTTTATTATCAAACCTTTGGGAGTTACTTCTATGTTGCTTATATTACTATGCTATGCTCGTAGACGTGGTTTGGTTTGAGTGATTCATGATAGATGTGAGTATTTTTAATTAATGGTTAACTTAAGGTGGCTACTTTAATACACATCTAGGTGGATTGCTTGAGGCACCCTGGAGTACCCAGTGGTTATTAGGGCACCTGGAGAATCCAGTGTTGTCCTAGGATATCCCGGAGTACCCGTGTGATCATCCTACGGCCTTCCACCCAGGCTCAAAGGGATCATAAGATTATTCATGCTAGAAACTTCCATGTGCAGCCACAAGCTATTATGAGCTCTAGCATAGTTGAGTATGTTGCATGACCTCTTTCAGTGGTGGGCTAGCAGATGTAGGGGAAAGTAGGTAAACTGTCCATCCAGAGTAAAGAGTTATTGTTTCAGAAAGACTATGTCTCGAATCTCCGACCATGGATGTATTCGAGTCTTGTGGGGAAAAGTGCGCAAACCTCTGCAGAGTGTATAAACTAATCATGGTTAGCCGTGTCCCCGGTTATGGACGTCTTGAGTATCTAGTTCTTGGATTATCATGTTGATCTCATCACTCTAAATTTAATTTGATTGGGTTAATGATGATGCTTAATTGGGATTGAGTTGTAGGAACCTTCTCAATGTTTAACAACCACCATGATAGTGAAATAAAATTTATTCCTTTGTTGTAGGGAAAATTGGCTTTATGCAAAACTGTAACCATAGAGCTTTCCACCAGCCATATATGCATGTAGTGATAGAAATTCATTCTGTTCATTACTCTATGTGTTACATTGCCAGCATATTCAATGTGTTGACCCGTTTCAGGCAGCAACATTTCATGTTGCAGACTTTTCAGATGACGAGTAAGGTGCCATAGGTCGTTGTCTTTTACTCAGCTATGCCGATGGAGTTGATGGACTCACTTTATCTTCCAAGCCTTCCGCTGTTATCATTTTTAGATGGCCTTAAGCCATATTATTGTAATAAGTTCTCTTTTGAGACATTCGATGTAATAAGTGTGTGATTGCTACTCTATTATAAATCCTTAAGTACTATGCGTATCAGCATTACCGATCCAGGGATGACACTGATGCACAGAGATTGGCCTGTTTAAGGTCTGGTCGCTACAAGATGGTATCTGAGCACACACTGACTATAGGACACGACCACTAAGCTAAAGCCCTAGATCACTAATCTCTTCTCATTTCTGACTTCTCTCCCGTTTCTACTCTATAGGATGGCAGATGCAAGGAACGAGTTCACCCAACCGGATGAAGATACACCTTTTGGACAACACTTGAAGGAAGTTACTAGGTACATGAACATCGGAATACCAAGCTTCACCGGGACCTACATCGCCACTTTACCAGAAGAGGAGCGTTGGATGATTCGAGTTCAAGTTCCAGGAAGGACATTCATGCCAGTCACTGAGCCCATAGAGTTTTCCTTTGATGCACCAACCTGGAGTCTAGGAAAGAGCATGGCAGCCCACATCACTATGGGGCACATTGGAGAAGTTTACTACAAGGATCTCAAGGATACTATCAATCAGATTTGTGGGTGCCGAGATGAGGAATGGGAGATGATCAGCACCAGGAGGGATAGATCCATTGCAACATTCATCCAGGAGTTAAACCAGCACATTCGACGCCAGGAGAACCAAATGTGCGCAGGCATGATAGATCTGAAGAAGGCAATGACCAGGATCACGGAGCTGGAGGAAGAACTCAAGTCTACACGCGATGGATATGAGGAGGAAATGACGATACTCATGGAGAAGAATGACGATTTGACAAGGAAGCTAGGAGTATTTATGGGAAACCCCGCGCCAGGAGGAGAAGACGACGATTCCACTTGTCCGGAGAACTACATCATCATTGACAACACCGACTCAGACCCTGATGATAGCCATGATGTTTATGTTGATGAAGATGGAGCGGATATCATGGAGTCTTCCACCGATTAAATTTTCTAGTCGACCACCATATCAGTAGTTGTATTCCCCCCATGTATATAGTATAGTCTAAGCACTTTTGTAACGATAGTTGGACCAATTGTATGCCCTTGGTTGAATTGATTGAAGTGATATGTTTGTGTTTGTCTCATGTGCATATGGGTAGTGTTTTCCCTCTAGATCTCATTCTATTATGTTCTCTCATCTTTTCTAAACCCATCAGATGCCTTCGAGACGCGACAATGGATTTGCTTTCCCACCAGAGCTCACTCAGTTGATCCAGCAGTAGAATACCCTGATGCAGCTACTAGTCCAGAATCAGAACTAGGGGAACAACAACAACAACAACCCACAACCACCACCACCTGTTGATCACCTAGCCCGTTTTCTAAGGCTGAATCCGCCGGTGTTCTCCAGTAGCACTAAGCCGATAGCTGCAGATGATTGGCTCTGAAAGATTGGAAGGGAGTTGACCACTGCAGGATGCACATATGCGGAGAGAGTGTGTTTTGCCGCACATCAGCTTGATGGACCCGCAACATCATGGTGGGAGAATTTCACAACCACTTACCCCATCGACACTGTCACATGGGACCAGTTTCAGCAGGCTTTTCGCACTGCCCATGTTTCAGCAGGAGCTATGGCCATGAAGAAGCGCGGGTTTTGCAACCTGCGCCAAGGAGGACGCATAGTGGGCCAGTATGTGGATGATTTTAGTAAGTTAGCACGTTATGTCCCATATGACGTTGCTACGAATGCAGCTAAGCAGGAGAAGTTTCTGGAAGGACTGGATGATGAGCTGAGCATGCAGTTGATGGTGGCAACTTTCAACAACTACCAGGAGTTGGTAGATAGAGCTCTCATGATTGAAGGGAAGCATCAGTAGATTGACAACTGCAAGAGGAAGTATGGACAAGGAAAGTACAATTCAGGAGCTTAGCATAGGCCCCGTTTTACCCCGAACTCAGGAGGACACATTCACCATAACCATGGAGGTCACAATTCCAATGGAGGGAGCTCTCATAACCATAGTGGCCCCAAGAACGGGAATGGGAATGGAGGAAGCAACGGCCAGAACCGTTCCAACCCAGCAACGCCCGCCAAGAAGGATCTAAGTCACTTTACTTGTTTCAAGTGCGGGAAGAATGGACATTATGCCACAGAGTGTTTTGAAGCTAAGAATGGAAATTACGCCACAGAGTGTTTTGAAGCTAAGAACGGAAATGACAATGGAAGCTCTGGGAAGAAGCCCAACCCTTTCAACAGGGGACAAGTGAACCACGTTAACGTGGAGGAGGTTGAAGCGCAATCAGATGCACTAATAGGTAAGTTTTTGGTTGAGTCATTTACTGCAATCGTTCTTTTTGATACTGGTGTATTGCTACGTCTTGAGCTTGCGTTGGTTTTCCTTGAAGAGGAAAGGGTGATGCAACAATAGTAGCGTAAGTATTTCCCACGGTTTTTGAGAACCAAGGCATCAATCTAGTAGGAGGCTCCTCAAAAGTCCCACGCACCTACACAAACCAACAAAGAACTCGCAATCAACGCAATAAAGGGGTTGTCAATCCCTTCACGACCACTTGCGAAAGTGAGATCTAATAGAGATAGTATGATAAGATAAATATATTTTTGGTATTTTATAAGATAGATGCAAAAAGTAAAGATGCAAATAAAAGTAAATTGGAAGCAAATATGATAAGAGATAGACCCGGGGGCCATAGGTTTCACTAGAGGCTTCTCTCGAGATAGCATAAGTATTACGGTGGGTGAACAAATTACTATCGAGCAATTGATAGAAAAGCGAATAATTATGAGATTATCTAGGCATGATCATGTATATAGGCATCACGTCCACAACAAGTAGACCGACTCCTGCCTGCATCTACTACTATTACTCCACACATCGACCGACTCCTGCCTGCATCTAGAGTATTAAGTTCATAAGAATAGAGTAACGCCTTAAGCAAGATGACATGATTTAGAGGGATAAATTGATGTAATATGATATAAACCCCATCTTTTTATCCTCGATGGCAACAATACAATACGTGCCTTGCAACCCTTTCTGTCACTGGGTAAGGACACCGCAAGATTGAACCCAAAGCTAAGCACTTCTCCCATGGCAAGAAAGATCAATCTAGTAGGCCAAACCAAACTGATATTTCGAAGAAACTTGCAAAGATAACTCAATCGTACATAAAAGAATTCAGAGGATATTCAAATATTTCTCATAGATAAATTTGATCATAAACCCACAATTCATCGGATCTCGACAAACACACCGCAAAAAGAGATTACATCGAATAGATCTTCACAAGAGAGGGGGAGAACATTGTATTGAGATCCAAAAAGAGAAAATAAGCCATCTAGCTAATAACTATGGACCCGAAGGTCTGTGGTAAACTACTCACAACTCATCGGAAGGGCTATGGTGTTGATGTAGAAGCCCTCCATGGTCGATTCCCCCTCCCGCGGAGCACCGGCGAAGGCTCCAAGATTGGATGTCGCGGATACAGAAGGTTACGGCGGTGGAAATTGTGTTTCAAGTGCTCCCTGGATGTTTTCGGGGTACGTAGGCTTATATAGGAGGAAGAAGTACATCGGTGGCCGCCCGAGGGGCCCACGAGACAGGGGGGTGCACCCTATAGGGGGGGGGCTACCCTCTCATGGCCGCCTCGGCTGCTTCTTGACTTGCACTCCAAGTCCTCTGGATCACGTTCGTTCCAAAAATCACGCTCCCGAAGGTTTCATTCCGTTTGAACTCTGTTTGATATTCCTTTTCTTCGAAATACTGAAATAGGCAAAAAAACAGCAATACGGTCTGGGCCTCCGGTTAGTAGGTTAGTCCCAAAAATGATATAAATGTGTAAAATAAAGCCCATAAACATCCAAAAGGGGTAATATAATAGCATGGAACAATCAAAAATTATAGATACGTTGGAGACGTATCAAGCATCCCCAAGCTTAATTCCTGCTCGTCCTCGAGTAGGTAAATGATAAAAACAGAATTTTTGATGTGGAATGCTACGTAGCATAATTCTCAATGTAATTTTCTTTATTGTGGCGTGAATGTTCAGATCCAAATGATTCAAGATAAAATCTTATAAAACATAAAAATAATAATACTTCGAAGCATACTAACAAATAATCATGTCCTATCAAAATAGCATAGCCAAAGAAAGCTTATCCCTACAAAATCATATAGTTAGGCCATGCTTCATTTTCATTACACAAAATACTCCCATCATGTACAACCCCGATGACAAGCTGAGCAATTGGTTCATACTTTTTAACGCGCTTCAGCTTTTTTCAACTCTTACACAATACATGAGCGTAAGCCATGGACATAGCACTATGGTGGTATACGGTGGTGGTTGTAAGGACAAAAAAGGGAGAAGATAGTCTCACATCAACTAGGCATATCAATGGGCTATGGAGATGCCCATCAATAGATATCAATGTGAGTGGGTAGGGATTGCCATGCAACGGATGCACTAGAGCTATAAATATATGAAAGCTCAACAAAAGAAACTAAGTGCGTGTGCATCCATCTTGCTTGCTCATGAAGACCTAGGGCATTTTGAGGAAGCCCATCATTGGAATATACAAGCCAAGTTCTATAATGAAAAATTCCCACTAGTATATGAAAGTGACAACATAGGAGACTCTCTATCATGAAGATCATGGTGCTATTTTGAAGCACAAGTGTGGAAAAAGAGATAGTAGCATTGTCCCTTCTCTCTTTTTCTCTCATTTTATTTTATTTATTTTATTTTTTTCTCTTTTCCTTTTTTTCTTTGGCCTTTCTTTTTTTTCTTTTTGGCTTTTCTCTCTCTTTTTTTAAGTCCGAAGTCTCATCCCGACTTGTATGGGAATCATAGTCTTCATCATCCTTTCTTCACTTGAGACAATGCTCTAATAATAAAGATCATCACACTTTTATGGATTTACAACTCAAGAATTACAACTCAAAGCTAGAACAAGATATGACTCTATATGAATGCCTCCGGCGGTGTACCGGGATATGCAATGAATCAAGAGCGCCATGTATGAAAATTATGAAGGTGGCCTTGCCACAAATACGATGTCAACTAGATGATCATGCAAAGAGCAATATGACAATGATGAAACGTGTCATAATAAACGGAACGGTGGAAAGTTGCATGGCAATATATCTCGGAATGGCTATGGAAATGCCATAATAGATAGGTATGATGGCTATTTTGAGGAAGGTAAATAATGGGTTCAATACCGGCGAGAGTTGCGCGGTAATAAGAGAGGCTAGCAAAGTGGAAGGATGAGTGTGCATATATCCATGGACTCACATTAGTCATAAAGAACTCATATATTTATTGCAAAAGTCTACTTAGCCCTCGAAGCAAAGTACTACTACGCATGCCCCAAGAGGGATTGATTGGTAGAAAAATACCATCGCTCGTCCCCGACTGCCACTCATAAGGAAGACAATCAAAAGAGCACCTCATGCAACAAATTTGTCACACAACTTTTACCATACGTGCATGCTACGGGACTTGCCAACTTCGACAAAAGTATTTCTCAATTTCATAATTATCCACTAGCATGACCCTAACATTACTACCTTTATATCTCAAAACAATTATCAAGCAACAAATTGATCATAGCATCCAATTCACTTCCCATGATAGTTTTTATTATACCCAACTTGGATGCTCATCATTCTAGGACCAAATTTGTAACCAAAGCAAATACCATGCTGTTCTAAAAGACTCTCAAAATAATATAAATGAAGCATGAGAGAGTAGCAATTTCTTCAAAAATAATCCACCAGCATGCTCTAAAAGATATAAGTGAAGTACTGGAGCAAAAACTATCAATCTCAAAAGATATAAGTGAAGCACATAGAGTATTCTAGCAAATTCTAATCAAGTAGGCTTCTCCCAAAAGGTGTGTACAGCCAGGATGATTGTGGTAAACTAAAAAGCAAAGACTAATACAATACATGATGCTCCAAGCAAAACACATATCATGTGGCAAATAAAAATATAGCTCCAAGTAAAGTTAGCAATGAACGAAGACGAAAGAGGGGATGCCTTCCCAGGGCATCCCCAAGCTTAGGCTTTTGGCTATCCTTGGATATCTTGGGGTGCCATGGGCATCCCCAAGCTTAGGCTCTTGCCACTCCTTATTCCATAGTCCATAAAATCTTTACCCAAAACTTGAAAACTTCACAACACAAAACTCAACAGGAAATCTTATAAGCTTCATTAGTGAAAGAAAACAAAACCACCACATAAGGTACTGTAATGAACTCATTATTTATTTATTTTGGTGTTAAACCTACTGTATTCTAAGTTCTCTATGGTTCATACCCTTACATACTAGCCATAGATGCATCAAAACAAGCGAACAACACACAAAAAACAGAATCTGTCAAAAACAGAACAGTCTGTGCAATCTGTAACCAAAGCAAACTTATGGAACTCTAAAAATCCTACCAAAATAGGAAGTCCTGGAAAATTTGTCTATTGATCAGCAGCAAAAAGAATCAACGCAAAATAACCTTTCTGTGATTTAACAAAATTAAATTCGTGCGTGCGAAGGTTCTGTTTTTCAGCAGAGTCAAATCAATTATCATCATAGGTTATCCTATAGGTTCTACTTGGCACAAACACTAATTAAAAGATAAAAACACATCTAAACAGAAAGTAGATGCGAGATTTATTACTAAACAGGAACAAAAACAAAAAACACAAAGAAAATTGGGTTGCCTCCCAACTAGCGCTATCGTTTAACGCCCCTAGCTAGGCATAAAAGCGAAGATAGATCTAAGTAGTGCCATAATAATAAGATAGATCTTGAAAACTCATCTCATATTCTCTACGTTCAGCAGCAAGTTTTCTTTGAGGCAAGCAAAAGTAATCAAAAGGGCTAAATTTGTTGGGACAAAAGTCCCCAAGATCAATCATAGGAGGAACGGGTTCCTCCTTTGGCCCTTCATAATGCACAACTAATTCATCACTATAAGCATTCTTTTGGCAAAATTTTGTGAGCCTATACTCAAGAGAGTATCCTAGCTCATTATTTCGAAGAGCAAAATCATTATTAAGTTCGGAAATTCTATCAACAAGGACATTGGTAGGAACCTTTTTTCTAAGGTTTTCATTGAAAGCAACATAGTCTGAAGATTGAAAACGCCTAAATTACTCTTGATCATAGAGGATCGCCTCTATGGGAGGACGACTGGCGTCCACCCTATAGTGCGCAAAGATTTCTTTGGCCTCTCTTATGATAAATCTAAACTTATGAGCCAAAAAGATAGTAACAACGCGCTTAACAGAAGAATGCTCAATATTAGAAAATTCTAGGAAAATTCTTTGTATGCAAGGATGCATATGCACAAATTGTCTTTCAAGTTCAACTACAAGCATAGCAATGACATCTGCAAGACTACTAGTTCCGTGAAGAATAGAACCACCCATGGAAGGTAAAGCACCGACACAAGTAAAGAAATCTTGAATAACACTTTTTCCAATAATGTTACCACTACCGATTCGAAACTTTTTAGTATGCAAGATAGGGGGTTCTTTAGCCGGAGCCTCGGAATTTTCCATGTTATCATTATTGTCCATATCAATGATAATCTCCCCAATTTCAGACATAACGGCAAACAAAAGCAAGGAGGAAGAAAGCGAGCAAAAGAGAGAGGAAGATATTGGGAAAGAGAGGGCGAATAAAACAGCAAGGGTGAAGTGGGGGAGAGGAAAACGAGAGGCAAATGGCAAATAATGTAAATGCGAGGGAGATGGGTTTGTGATGGGTACTTGGTATGTCTTGACTTGAGCGAAGACCTCCCCGACAACGGCGCCAGAAATACTTCTTGCTACGTCTTGAGCTTGCTTTGGTTTTCCTTGAAGAGGAAAGGGTGATGCAGCAATAGTAGCGTAAGTATTTCCCTTAGTTTTTGAGAACCAAGGTATCAATCCAGTAGGAGGCTCCTCAAAAGTCCCACGCACCTACACAAAGCAACAAAGAACTCGCAACCAACGCAATAAAGGGGTTGTCAATCCCTTCACGGCCACTTCCGAAAGTGAGATCTAATAGAGATAGTATGATAAGATAAATATATTTTTGGTATTTTACAAGATAGATGCAAAAAGTAAAGATGCAAATAAAAGTAAATTGGAAGCAAATATGATAAGGGATAGACCCGGGGGCCATAGGTTTCACTAGAGGCTTCTCTCGAGATAGCATAAGTATTACGGTGGTTGAACAAATTACTGTCGAGCAATTGATAGAAAAGCAAATAATTATGAGATTATCTAGGCATGATCATGTATATAGGCATCATGTCCGCAACAAGTAGACCGACTCCTGCCTGCATCTACTACTATTACTCCACACATCGACCGACTCCTGCCTGCATCTAGAGTATTAAGTTCATAAGAATAGAGTAACGCCTTAAGCAAGATGACATGATGTAGAGGGATAAACTCATGCAATATGATATAAACCCCATCTTTTTATCCTCGATGGCAACAATACAATACGTGCCTTGCAACCCTTTCTGTCACTGGGTAAGGACACCGCAAGATTGAACCCAAAGCTAAGCACTTCTCCCATGACAAGAAAGATCAATCTAGTAGGCCAAACCAAACTGATAATTCGAAGAGACTTACAAAGATAACTCAATCATACATAAAAGAATTCAGAGGAGATTCCAATATTTCTCATAGATAAACTTGATCTTAAACCCACAATTCATCGGATCTCGACAAACACACCGCAAAAAGAGATTACATCGAATATATCTTCACAAGAGAGGGGGAGAACATTGTATTGAGATCCAAAAGAGAAAAGAAGCCATCTAGCTAATAACTATGGACCCTAAGGTCTGTGGTAATCTACTCACAACTCATCGGAAAGGCTATGGTGTTGATGTAGAAGCCCTCCGTGCTCGATTCCCCCTCCAGCGGAGCGCCATCGAAGGCTCCAAGATGGGATCTCGCGGATACAGAAGGTTATGGCGGTGGAAATTGTGTTCCGGGTGCTCCCGGGATGTTTTTGGGGTACATAGGCTTATATAGGAGGAATAAGTACGTCGGTGGCCGCCCGAGGGGCCCACGAGACAGGGGGGCGCGCCCTATAGGGGTGGGGGCGCCCTACCCTCTCGTGGCCGCCTCGGCTACTTCTTGACTTGCACTCCAAGTCCTCTGGATCACGTTCGTTCCAAAAATCATGCTCCCGAAGGTTTCATTCCGTTTGGACTCCGTTTGATATTCCTTTTCTTCCAAATACTGAAATAGGCAAAACAATAGCAATACGGGTTGGGCCTCCGGTTAGTAGGCTAGTCCCAAAAATGATATAAATGTGTAAAATAAAGCCCATAAACATCCAATAGGGGTAATATAATAGCATGGGACAATCAAAAATTATAGATACATTGGAGACGTACCATGCATCACATTCATACATATCAAGGGGATTTGTGGATAAGTATAAGTTGCCCACCAAAGTTCTTAGAACACCTATGTTAGTAAGTTAGGAGCAGAACATATGGCAAGCCAAGGATGTTTTCAGATGCCATTGACCATAGGTAGGCATGTTTTCCCCTCAGACCTGATAATTCTGGAGTCACAAGGTTTGGATGTGACCAGCTGCAGGCCGGTTAAGCTATCATATTAGACCAATGAGGATGGGCTGCCGCGACCTGCTTGGTGACCCGTGGGGCGACCCGCCGGGGTCGGCCGCGTGCGTCTCGGAGAGCCCTGCCGCCGGGAATCCATCCACCATAGATGAGCCACCTTCGTCAAGGGCCGCTGCTGTTGCCGGCACCGACCGTGGCGGCGAGCCTGTGCTCATCTCCGGCGACAAGTGTCCGTGCGCCTCAGTTTCGGCCGTCGTCCCCCGACCAGGTACTGCCTTCCATGCTCGTGTTCTATCTTCCTTCCTCTCCGGGGTCCCTTTTGATCCTGTAGCCTACCCCGCTCTCTCCAATCCGGGGGAGATCTGGGCCGTCGCCCCTTTCCCGGCGGCATGTTTCTCGGCAGCCGGGGTAGCCAGTCTCCTATCCTACTTCTTCTTCTCGCCGAGCAAGCATCTCTCTGCTGTTACGATCGGTGATCTCGTCTTCTCTGTCCAGGTA
This sequence comes from Triticum aestivum, assembly GCF_018294505.1. Classification (NCBI taxonomy): domain Eukaryota; kingdom Viridiplantae; phylum Streptophyta; class Magnoliopsida; order Poales; family Poaceae; genus Triticum; species Triticum aestivum. The sequence continues at coordinate 166,348,659 of NC_057801.1, read as the reverse complement.
GCTAGCGTCGCCGTTGCCCGCTTCGTCCTCACCGTCGGGTCGGGGTTCATGACCACCATTAACCTCTCCTTGCATGGGTCTCTGCATGGGGCCCGCACGGCACTTGTCAGGGTGAAAGCGAGGAACTTTCAAACTGCATCCAACCCCCACCCCTCCCACGTTAATGGCAAAGCGCGTCCCGGACGGCGCGGCACGCCGAGCGGCTTAATGCTTATCTGGCGACCCATCCCGTCCAGCTCTAACTGCGCGGGCCTTCTGCCTCTCCCATCTGTCGACGTTTCGCTCGCTGATTCGCGCCGCGCACGGTGTGGGGCTGATGAGGATCCTGCCTCCGATTTGCCAACGGGTGCGGTCTCCCCTCCCAACGACATTGTGAGCGTCGCTAGTGTTTGCCCCCCGCGCATTGACTCCGTTGAGGTTGACTACCTCGCGGCGCCGGGGTCCACTGCGTTTACTCCCCCCACCGCCTCTCCTTCGAGCCCGTATATGGCTGCTCTCCTCTCCCCCCTCCTTGACCAAAACCTAAATCCAAACCGATCCCGCCACTCTCTCTGTCGGGGTGCTACCGCTGTCTCTCCGAACGCCATTTTGTTCGTGACTGCCGTGATCCGGTTCGCTGCCGCCGCTGTAGAGTGTCCGGGCACCGTGCGGGGTCTTCTGCTGCGCCATGGCTGCCCGTCATCCGCATCTGTCGCCTCCCGCCTCTGCCGCCTCTCCCATCCGCCCCACTCCACCACCCCCGCCGCCACCGCCTCCTCCCACTCATCGGGCCTCCACCCCATACCCCTCCGCTCGCCTATGTGCTTCCTCCTTGTTGCTCAACGGCATGGGCACTCCGGCATGTGACCTCGAGGATGGAGAAACTAGCCAGGACGCAGCTCCGCCTGCCCCTCGCTTCCGTGACGTTTCCCTGTCTGCGGTTGTTTCGTCTCCACCCCCGTCCCCGGTGGCCTCCCCTACGTCGCTTGTCCACCCGGAACCGGGCCGGGCTCCGTCACCCCCACCCCTCCTCCCAGGCTGCAGCTTCTGGATGATCTCGACTCGGGCAGTGAGGACCTGTCACTCCCTGTGACCGGGTCCTCCCTTTCCTCTCGATCGTCCGTGCACTCTTTTGGGGCGGAGTCGCAGAGGCCAGACTCGGCTCAGGTCTTCATGCCGGATGGAGACTACGCGGCGGCCCTGCGCCTCGCCATGGTCACCATCGAGCCCCCTACCACCTTCCACAACGACACCATTGCGGTCCAGGCTGCCTTTCTTCACTACATCAGCCATCTCCTCCCGGAGACCATCCCGTCGGCGGTGGGGGCCATGTACCTTCGGTTCGCCTCCGAGGCGGACCGCGAGGAGGCCATGTCTCGGCAGCCTTTCCCTTATGAGGGGGCATGCATCGAGCTGCACCGTGAGGAGGCTTATGGGCGGGTCGACGTCCACGTCAACACCTGTGTCCTCCTTGCGGCGTTTGGGTTCGCGGCCGAGTTCCTCAACCCGGTCGGCATCCATGCTGCGTTCGCATCCTTTGGCAAGGTGCTCGAGATCGACCCGCTTGTCCTCTCCGGGCGTGAGCTCGCCACGGTCCGTGTCGTCGTCCGGCTCAGGGACGCGCGCGACGTTCCCTGCGACGTCTAGCCCCTCGGCGGACGCTGGGGCACGCGCGCCATCACGGTCTGGCCTGTACGGGGCTGGCCGGCGGCGGACTCATACACACGGGAAGGCCTCTACATACCTTTCTTCCGCCCACCGCCACCCCCTTTCGCCCACAACCTCCCCCCTGCCCGGCCATCCCCTGGGGCATGCCCGCGGTGGTGGCCCTGCTGCTGCGCCGGCTCGCGGGCGCGGGCGCGGGGGTGGGTAGAGGCTTTCCCCGGTGCTACGCATCCTGGGGGCGCCCCCGTGCCCGACTCCGGCTGGGGGGCTCATCGTTGGGCGCACCAGCGGCTTGCTGCCTTGCGCAGCCCCCCCATCCCTCGGCTCGCCGCTCTTCTCTGGCTCTGGGAGCCCGCGCTCCCAACTATCCATCTCTGAGATAGGGGTGTGCAAGCCGGCGGGGGATGCCTCCAAAACCAAGGACTGTGCTGCTGAGGTCGAGGAGCATCGCCGCAGCGCCTGCCTCGCCAAGAAGGAGGCCCCCGTTTGGGTCAGCATGGATACCAAGGCCATCAGGCTGCGTGCTCTCAAGGACGCGCTTTCTGGCCGTTCTCACCGTCTCAACTCTAGGGTGATGAAGGATCGACTTCTGGACTCGGTGATCGCCCCTATGGACATGAAGCCTGTGTCTGATCTGCGGGCTGCCGCCTCCATCCCCGCCGCCACGGTGACTCCGGCTGATGATGTTTAGCTCGGTCCCGCTCTGTCGCCCGTCCGCAGGCGCGTGCTCCCCCTCGGGTCTCCTTTCTGGCCATGATGCCTCCGTGCATGTTGCTCTTGTAGTTTGCATGGGTGGTTGTATCCTTATCTTCTATTCCGAGTGTTGTAATGCTCACCCCTCCTGTTCGGGTGCTAGTTGTTGTAGTGGGTAGTACGTCTGTTGTGTCTCTCTGCCTGTTATCCTGGAACGTCCAAGGTCTGGGGGACAAGGATAAATGTGATGTTGTAAAAAACTCCGTGTGCTCCGCGGATCCCAGCCTTGTTTGTCTTCAAGAAACAAAACTCGCTCTTCTCGATTCTCGCAAAGCTATCTCATTCCTCCCCGTGCGTCTTTCGCAGTTTGTTACCAAGCTTGCCGACGACAGCCGTGGGGTGTGGTTACTGCCTGGGACCCCTCCTCTTTTTCTCTTGTCTCCTCCTTGGAGTCTACCTTCTCGCTCACGGTCACACTAACTTGCGCGTCCACAGGGGGCTGTCTCACGCTGACTAACGTCTATGCGCCCTCGGACCATTCTCTCACCTCGTCTTTTGTTGAGGACATGCTCACCCTCCCCCCAGTGTCACCGGATCTTGGCTTGTTGTTGGGGATTTCAACCTCATTTGCCACCGCGATGAGAAGAGTGGGGGCTGTTTCCATGCTGGGCGCGCGACTGCTTTCAACGCGCTTATCAACTCGCTTGCCCTCCATGAGCTGCACCTCTCCGACCGGTTGTTCACCTGGTCGAACCGTCAAAACCCTCCGATCCTAGCCAGGCTCGACAGGGCGTTCTTTGACAACTCTTGGGACGCCGCCTTCCCGGACACAACCCTTCAGTCTCGCCCCCGCACCACCTTCGACAAAAATTCCCAAACTGTCACGGTTTTTCTTCGAATATGCTTGGCTCCTAGACCAAACTTTCCTCCCTACCACTCTCCCCTCCTGGTCGGGTACGGTCCGTGGCTCAGGCGCTGCGGGAGTTCTTGCTGCTCGGAAAAAGGCATTCAGGTACGCCGCCAAGGTATGGAAAAGGCAACACCGGTTCGTTCCCACCTTCGATAACGACTGTCGTTTCTTAGTTGATCTATTCGATTTTTGGGAGGAAACACGTGCTCTCTCTGTAGCTAAAGCGTCCCTCCGTCTCGACGCGCGGCTTGCCCTTGCTGCTTCAGTTCGCCGGCAGTGCGCGCACTGGCGGCAGCGAGGGAAACACCGGGCGGTCCGCGAAGGCGACGAAAATACCAAGTTCTTCAACGCCTCTGCCTCCACTCGACGACGTCGCAACATAATTGGCACGCTGGAAGTTGAAGGGGTGCGGGTGGTGGACCATGCTTGCAAGGCCGCCGCCTTGCTGGGCTTCTACTCGTCTCTGCTGGGCCGGCCCAGGCCCCCCACCTGGCATTTTGATCTGGCAGCGCTCTACATCGATGCCTCTATGGTAGACGGGGCGACGCTCGTGGCTCCGTTCGACCATGCCGAGATCAAGGCAGCGGTCCACGCCCTGGATCGCACCAGCGCCCCAGATCCGGACGGGCTTAGTCCTGCCTTCTACCAGGCGGCGTGGGCGGAGGTGGCGCCGGATATCCACCGCCTCTTTGTAGAGTTCCATGCCGGGACTGCTCGCCTCGATGGGATCAACAGAGCCTACATCGCCCTCCTCCCCAAGAAACCGGGCGTGCCGACCCCTGCAGATTTCCGGCCCGTCTCGCTTCAAAATGACGACGTCAAGATCCTCTGTAAGGGGATCAAGATGAGGCTTCAACGACAAATCGCCCTCCTGATCGACGAGGATCAATCTGGCTTCGTGCGCGGGCGCAGCATCTCGGAGAATTTTGTGTATGCCACGGAGCTGGTGCAGTGCTGCCACAGGCGGCGCGCCCCGGCGGTGGTGTTGAAGCTCGACTTCGCCAAAGCTTTTGACTCCATCAACTGGGCGAGTTTGTGGGCTATCATGGAGGTGCGGGGGTTCCCGCCGCTCTGGTGCACTTGGATGGACTCCCTTTTCCACTCCTCGCGCTCGGCTGTCCTCCTCAACGGCGTGCCGGGGAGGTGGTTCCAGGTCGGCTGTGGCCTGCGGTAGGGGGACCCCATCTCCCCCTACCTCTTCATCATCGTTGCCGACGTCCTCCAACGCCTCATCCGCCATGACGATGTGCTTCGCCACCCCCTACTGCTGGACGCACCGGCGGTGGTGCTCCAGTACGCCGACGACACTCTGATTATCATGCGTGCATGCGAGCAGGGGGCAGCGCGCATCAAGCTGCTTCTGGACCAGTTCGCGGATGCCACAGGGCTGGTGATTAACTTTTCCAAAAGCACCCTCGTCCTGATGCACGCTGATGCCGATGTCGTGGAGCAGGTGGTGGCGGCCCTGGGTTGTGCTGTCGGTGTGTTCCCGCAGTCATACCTGGGGCTCCCCCTTTCATGGGAGAAGCTGCACTTCGCTGACTTCTTGCCCATGATCGCGAAGGTGGACATGTACCTCGCCGGATGGGCTGCTCGCCTTCTCTCGCCCGCCGGGCGGCTCGTCCTCATCAACACCGTCCTCGACGCCCTGCCTACCTATGCCATGGCGGCGCTGCTCCTGCCGCCTGCCGTGATCCGTGCTCTGGACGGACTCCGTCGCTCGTTCCTCTGGAACATCGCTGAACGAGCATCAGGCGCTCAATTCCTGGTAGCATGGCGTCAAGTCTGTCGCGCCAAAGCTGAAGGTGGCTTGGGTGTGTGCGACGTAGTCACCTAGAATGAGTGTCTTCTTCTAAAGATGATACACCGGCTGCATGCCTCGCCACGGTCAAGATGGGCGTCGTGGGTCTGGGCTGGCGCGACTGGCCACTCTCTCCTCTCGCGCGGCGAGTCGGTGCTGGGTGAGCACCGGGCTTCCATCGTTAAGCTGCTGCCCCTCTATCGATCCCTCACAAGGGTGGATGTGGGGGATGGGAGGTGCTGCTCCTTCTGGTGGGACTGCTGGCTCCCCTGTGGAGCGATCGCCTCGGTCTTTCCCTCTCTCCTCTCGCACACCGTCGAGGCCGAGGTCATGGTCTGGCAGGTGCGGCGGCATGGCCTCGCCAGCTATCCGGTCCCCAGGCTCATAGTCGTGGGCGCACGTGAGCTGCGGGTTATTCAGAGGCTGTTAGATGAGGCGTCATGCTGACAGGGCCCCGACAAGCATCTGCTGATCCATGTGAGGGCGCGTGAGGGGGCTTGTCCGCCAGATCGGTCTACGCCCTCTTGCAGTTCAGCGGGGTGACCGTAGCCTACGCCACCATGATCTAGGGCGTGCGAGTGCCGTCCTGCATCAAATTCTTTGCTGGCTGCTGGTTCAAAGACGCATCCACACGCGTGACATCCTGCTACGGAAGTGCATTCTTGCTGCAGATGAGGCCGGCTTCCCTCTGTGCCCCGCCACTCTTGAGACTGCAGACCACTTGCTATTTGCCTGCCCGTTCGCGGGCGAATTCTGGCGAAAAGTCGGGATGTGTGCAGACGGGGCCTTGGTTTGCAACTTGAACTCCCTGGCTAGGGCGGCAAGCAACATCGTCGAATCAGGGTGGAGTTTGTGACGCTCTGCTGCTGGCAACTATGGAAGCATTGCAACGCCATGGTCTTCTAGCGGCAGGCGCCGTCCTTGGCCAGGGCCCTGCAGTGCTGTAGGGAGGACGCTAATCTGTGGCATGTTCGCCTGCAACAAGAACGCCGGGCACACATCGACTCCTGGCTAAGGGCTCTCGCCCACTAGGCTTGTCTTTCTCTCTCGGGATTGTGCCCATGTTTGGCACGTCTGTACCTCCCAAAAAACTCTCCCTGTAAACATCTGGGGGCCTTGCCCGCCGTGATCAATATATTCAGGTGGGGGAAACTCCCCCAAGTGAAAATTCAAAAAACAAGGTTTGGATGTGATTTTGGGCATGGATTGTCTATCGATGTATGGAGGGAACATCGATTGCGCTAGTAAGTCGATTATGCTCACCACCCCAGAAGGAAGGAGGATTAAGTATGTATCCCAGCATGTGCGGAAGAGGACTCAAGTGAATTCCTTATCAGGAGTTGTACACGAGGAAGTACCAGTGGTGAAGGATTTCCCTGATGTATTTCCAAAAGAGTTGCTAGGCATGCCACCGGATAGAGACATCGAGTTTTTGATTGAGCTTTTGCCAGGCACAGGGCCAATATCTAAGAGACCGTATAGGATGCCCGCAAAGGATTTGGAGGAAATTAAGAAGCAGATTAAGGAGTTACTGGATAAAGGCTATATTCGCCCAAGTTCGTCACCTTGGGGATCACCAGTGCTTCTATTGGAGAAGAAGGATGGATCATTGAGGATGGTTGTCGATTATCGTGGATTGAATGAAGTGACAATCAAGAACAAGTACCCACTGCCGATGATCAATGATTTGTTTGACCAGTTGCAAGGAGCTAAAGTATTTCCAAGATCGACCTGCGATCAGGATACCACTAGCTGAAGATTCGAGAGCAGAATATACCTAAGACAGCTTTTACCACAAGGTACGGGCTATATGAGTATACCGTTATGTCATTCGGTCTGACTAACGCACCTTCCTTTTTCATGAACATGATGAACAAGGTGTTTATGGAGTTTTTGGATAAGTTCGTCGTGGTGTTCATTGATGACATATTGGTGTACTCGAAGAATGAAGAGGAGCATAAAGAGCATTTGCGTTTGGTACTTGGGAAGCTCAGAGAACATCAGTTATACGCCAAGTTCAGCAAGTGTGAGTTTTGGTTGAAGGAAGTTGGATTCCTCGGACATGTTATATCCGGAGAAGGAATAGCAGTAGACCACACCAAAGTTGTCACTGTGACCAATTGGGAAGCACCCACGTCAGTTGGAGAGATCCGGAGTTTTCTTGGACTCGCAGGATACTACCGGAGGTTCATTGAGAATTTCTCTAAGACTGCAAAGCCCATGACGGAGTTGTTGAAGAAGGACACCAAGTTCAAATGGACTGAGGAATGTGAGGCCCGTTTTCAGGAGTTGAAGAAATGTTTGGTTATAGCCCTAGTGTTGATTCTTCCAGATCAACGCAAGGATTATCAAGTGTATTTCGATGCTTCTTGTCGAGGACTTGGAGCAGTGCTTATGCAGGAGGGAAGAGTTGTTTCATATGCCTCACGACAGCTTAAACCCGATGAGTTGAATTATGCTACACACGATTTGGAGTTAGCAGCCGTAGTGCATGCGTTGAAAACATGGAGACATTTTCTCATCGGAAACCATTGTGAGGTGTACACGGATCACAAGAGTTTGAAGTATATCTTCACGCAGAAGGAGTTAAATCTCAGGCAGAGGAGATGGTTGGAGCTCATCAAGGATTATGATATGAGGTTGCACTATCATCCCGGAAAGGCTAACGTAGTAGCCGATGCATTGAGCCGCAAGAGTCATGTCAATACACTCAGGACCGGAGAATTATCCAAGGAGTTAGCATAGGATCTTCGCGAGCTAAGTTTGGAGATAGTTCCGAGAGGCTATCTAGCAGCATTGGAAATTCAGTCTACTTTGATGAATAAGATCAGAGAATCCCAAAAGACGGATAAGGAGATTGCAGAGATAAAGGAAAGGATGAGCAAAGGAAAGGCTAAAGGTTTCGTGAGGATGATCACGATACTTTATGGTTTGAGGACCGCGTATATGTGCCAAATGACTCAGAGATCAAGAAGTTGATTCTGCAGGAGGCCCATGATTCACCGTATTCGATTCACCCAGGAAACACCAAGATGTATCTGGATTTGAAGGACAGTTTCTGGTGGACCAGAATAAAGAAGGATATTGTGGAGTATGTAGCAGTTTGTGATGTATGTCAGAGAGTGAAGGCAGAGCATCAGAAGCCAGCAGGATTGCTACAGCCATTGCCGATACCCGAATGGAAGTGGGATAAGCTAGGCATGGATTTTTTCATGGGATTGCCCAGGACTCGTTCAGGCTATGACTCGATATGGGTTGTAGTCGATCGGTTGACGAAAGTAGCACATTTCATCCCAGTGAAGACCACTTACACCAGTGCCAAGTTGGCAAAGATATACATGACCAGGATCGTATGTCTGCATGGAGTTCCGAGGACCATTGTATCAGATAGAGGTACCCAGTTTACCTCAAAGTTCTAGAATCAGTTGCATGAGACTTTGGGTACCAGGCTAGAATTCAGTACATCCTTTCATCCCCAGACAGATGGGCAGACCGAGAGAGTCAATTAGATTCTGGAGGACATGTTAGCTTGTGCGCTAGATTATGGATCTAGTTGGGACGTCAATTTTCCATATGCAGAGTTCTCTTACAACAACAGCTATCAAGCCAGTTTGAAGATGACCCCTTTCGAAGCTTTGTACGGAAGGAGGCGCAGGACACCGTTGTTATGGGATGAAGTTGGAGACCATCAGTTGTTTGGACCGGATTTGTTTAAAGAGTCTAAAGAGAAGGTTAGGCTGATTCACGATAGACTCAAGGTAGCCCAGTCTAGACAGAAGAGCTATGCGGATTCTAAACACAAGGAGATAGTTTACGAAGTCAAAGACAGGGTGTATCTTCGTGTGTCCCCACTTCGAGGAGTTAAACGCTTTGGAGTTAAGGGAAAGCTAGCACCATGCTTTGTGGGACCATACAAAGTTTTGGAATGTATGAGAGAGGTAGCCTACAAGCTGGAGTTACCCGAAGGATTGTCAGGGGTTCATGATGAGTTCCACGTTTCCCAATTGAAGAAGTGCCACGCAGAGATGGCCAATATCCCTCTGAGAGATACAGTGCCGCTGGAAGCAGTTCAGTTGGATAGTGATTTGACCAACGAAGAGAAACCAGTCAAGATTCTCGAGTTTGCCAGCCGAGTCACACGCAACAAGGTTATCAAGTTCTGCAAAGTTTAGTGGAGCCACCATACCGAGGATGAAGCCACCTGGGAACGAGAGGAAGACCTACGGAAGGACCATCCGCACCTATTTTCTAGTCAACCCGAATCTCGAGGGCGAGATTCATCTTAAGGAGGGTAAGTTTGTAACATCCCAAATTTCCAATTTGGAATGTTATACTTAGATCATTCATGCATATCATATTTTATTGCATTTTGTTTCACGATCCTCAAAATTCTAAGCAACTCAAGGACCCATGGAGAGAGTTGGGAATTTCATCGTTTTCATATTTGATTTTTTTTTCGAATATCGAAACAGGGATCATTTTGGTTTTAATTCTTTTTCTCTTCAAAAATATTTCATATTAAAAAAATATGAGGGGACATAATATGACTTCTCCAAAATAAACGAAATATTCAAGAAAAATACTAAAATCAAATAAAAAGTTTTATTTGGATTTTATTGCAATTTTATTTGAATTAGAAAAAAATTGCAGGTTTTAAAAATTGCATTTTTAGGCCAAGAAAATATTCATCTTGTTCTAAATATTTTATTTAGCTGGTGAAAATTTGTTTTGGTATTTTTAGATTTTTATTTTATTTTCTAGGATTTATTTTGTTTCGTCGAAATCTTTAAAAAAACGCTTCGCGGGCCGAACTGGGCCGAAGCCCAGCCGACCTGGCCTCGCCACCGCCTTCCCACGCCGCACGCCGTGACCGAGCCAGACTCCACCGGAGTCCGGGACGCCGCCACCGCCTCGGTGCCCCCTGCCCAAGTCGAGCACCCCCTCCCCTTTTATATGTCGCCCCCGTCGCCACCTCGACCCCACCCCGCCTCGCCGTCCACAGTCGCAGCAGCACGCCTCCGCTGCCGCACGCTGCCTGCGCCACCGTCGCCGCACCCGCCGCCGCCCCGCAGCGCCTCGCCTCGCCAGAGCAGCCGCCTCGTCGCCGGAGCAGCCGCCTCATCGCCGGAGCCGCCGCCGATCTGATCCGGATCCGCCGGTTTTTTCGGTTTAGGTAAAAACTGATCGGTTTTTATTTAAAACCCTAGTTTTGTTTTTTTTAGATTAGATCGTTTTATTTTTCCAATTTAGTTTAATAGCGCACGTTCGTCCGTACGTTCGTTTTAATGAATGATGTTCACCCATTAGCCACCGACAGCGAACGTTAGTTCGTTAGTCTGTTCGTCAGTTTTTCTTTTTCCGGGGTTTTCCGCGATTTTTTTTGATCGCGATTCCTGCCCTGATTTTTGTTTTAGTTTATCTTTTCGCTCGTTTATCAGAATCAGGCAATTAAAGCGCCCAGATCTTCGTCTCGAAGCCCTCTTTCTGTTTAACGAACTTGAACAAGATTTTGGTACTTTGAAATTTGACTTTAGTCCAGATTAGTAATCGGATCTTGTTTCTTTCGCTGTTTGAGTTTCGTTGCTTCGTTTGATTTGATTCTTTTTGCAAAGCGGAGTTCTTAAGTTGAACTTTCTGGTTAGACCTCTTATTTGAGTTTTACCCGTGCTTCTAGTTGAGTGCTTATTGTATGCTTGTTTGTTTGCGATAGAGTACCCGGAGTGCGAAGCGTGCTACTATGAGTCTCTAGGTTTCACAGATCATCAGCAACGCAAGTAACACTTTGATCATACCTCTTTACTACCCATTTTTACTGCATTAGATCAACCCTCAAACAATTGCATGGTTAGGAATCTATTAACATGGGGGTTTCGAGAAGTAGATGATGAGGTAGAACTTATTGCCCTGTTTATTATCAAACCTTTGGGATTTACTTCTACGTTGCTTATATTACTATGCTATGCTCATAGACGTGGTTTGGTTTGAGAGATTCATGACAGATGTGAGTATTGTTAACTAATGGTTAACTTAAGGTGGCTACTTTAGTACACATCTGGGTGGATTGCTTGAGGCACCCTGGAGTACCCAGTGGTTGTCAGGGCACCTGGAGAATCCAGTGTTGTCCTAGGATATCCCGGAGTACTCGTGTGATCATCCTACAGTCCGCCACCCATGCTCAAAGGGATCATAATATTATTCATGCTAGAAACTTCCGTGTGCAGCCACAAGCTATTATGGGCTCTAGCATAGTTGAGTATGTTGCATGACCTCTTTCAGTGGTGGGCTAGCAGATGTAGGGGAAAGTAGGTGTAACTGTCCACCCAGAGTAAAGAGTTATTCTTTCAGAAAGACTATGTCTCGAATCTCCGACCATGGATGTATTTGATTCTTGTGGGGAAAAGTGCACAAACCTCCGCAGAGTGTATAAACTAACATGGTTAGCCATGTCCCCGGTTATGGACGTTTTGAGTATCTAGTTCTTGCATTATCATGTTGATCTCATCACTCTAAATTTAATTTGATTGGGTTAACGATGATGCTTAAGTGGGATTGAGTTAGAGGAACCTTCTCAATGTTTAACAACACCATGATAGTTAAATAAAATGTATTCCTTTGTTGTAGGGAAATATTGGCTTTATGCAAAACTGTAACCATAGAGCTTTACACCAGCCATATATGCATGTAGTGATAGCAATTCATTTTGTTCATTACTCTATGTGTTACATTGCCAGCATATTCCATGTGCTGACCCGTTTCAGGCTGCAACGTTTCATGTTGAAGACTTTTCAGATGACGAGTAAGGTGCCATAGCTTGTTGTCTTTTACTCAGCTATGCCGATGGAGTTGATGGACTCACTTTATCTTCCAAGCCTTCCGCTGTTATCATTTTTAGATGGCCTTAAGCCATATCGTTGTAATAAGTTCTCTTTTGAGACATTCAATGTAATAAGTGTGTGATTGCTACTCTGTTACAAATCCTCAAGTACCGTGCCTGTCAGCATTACCGATCTAGGGATGACACTGATGCATAGAGATCAGAACATTTGAGGTCTGGTCGCTACAACTACTTTCCTATAAAACTCTGCGCTTGGAGGCCCAACAAGAGTCTACAAGAAGAAGGTGCGTAGTAGACATCAAGATATTTTCTGGTGCCATTGCCGAGGAGGTGAGTGCTTGAAGGTATATCTTTAGATCTTGCAATTTCATCTTGAGCAAATTAGTTGAAGTTGGACAAGAAAGACAACATAATGAGTTATGTTTGTATAGAAGTTATATTGTTATGGATCCTCCAACATGTGGTGCTTGCATAGGATCTTTTGCTAGCCTTCATCTGTGCTAAGCGGAAACACTGCTTGTGCATCCAAATCCTTAAATTCAAAGTTATTCCATACAAGTCCACCTTACCTAGCAATATGCGGTATTTACCTGCCGTTCCAAGTAAATTTGCATGTGCCAAACTCAAAATCTTCAACTAATAATCTGTTTTGTATGCCCAAATCGCTCATGAAGCGATAGGAGGCTGTCGGCACCTTCCATGCTAACTGGGTTATTCTCACGATGAGTGTTTATTCTCTTGTCATTCACGAGAAAGTGGCTGGTAATTGGGATGCCCAGTCATAGGATCAAAATCAAAATATATAATAACATAAAAAACTCCCCAGATTGTTGTTGGTATGGAGGGCACTGATACGTATCCAACGTATCTATAATTTTTGATTGTTCCATGCTGTTATATTATCAATCTTGGATGTTTTATAATCATTTATAGTCATTTTTGGTACTAACCTATTGACATGTGTACCAAGTGCCAGTTGTTGTTTTCTGTATGTTTTTTACATCGCAGGAAATTAATATCAGACGGAGTCCAAACGCCACCAAACTTTACAGAGATTTTTTATGGACCAGAAGACACGTAATGGGCCCTGGCTGCGCCTGGAGGGTGCTCCGAGGAGAGCACAACCCACCAGGGGGCGCCAGGAGGCCCATGCGCGCCCTGGTGGGTTCTGCCCACCTCGGGTGCCCCCCGGGCCGCCTCTTTGCTCTATAAATACCCCAAAATTCCAAAAACCCTAGGGGATTCGACAAAATACTGATCCAGACGCCGCAGAGTCCAGAACCACCAGATCCAATCTAGACACCATCTCAGATGGGTTCACCACCTCCATTGGTGCCTCTCCGATGATGCGTGAGTAGTTCTTTGTAGACCTTCGTGTCCGTAGTTAGTAGCTAGATGGCTTGCTCTCTCTCGCCGAGTTATCAATACAATGGTATCTTGGAGATCCATATGATGTAACTCTTTTGCGGTGTGTTTGTTGGGATCTGTTGAACTTTGAGTTTATGATCAGTTATATCTTTTTACATCCATGAAAGTATTTGAGTTTCTTTGATCTCTTTTATGCATGATTTCTTATAGCCTCATATTTCTGCTCCGATATTGGGTTTTGTTTGGCCAACTTGATCTATTTATCTTGCAATGGGAAGATGTGCTTTGTAGTGGGTTCGATCTTACGGTGCTTGATCCCAGTGACAGAAGGGGAGCCGACACGTATGTATCGTTGCTACTAGGGATAGAACGATGGGGTCTATTTCTACATTTCGATCTTGTCTACATCATGTCATCGTTCTTATTGCATTACTCCGTTTTCCATGAAATTAATACACCAGATGCATTCTGGATAGTGGTCGATGTGTGGACTAATAGTAGTAGATGCATGCAGGAGTCGGTCTACTAATCTTGGATGTGATGCCTATATAATGATCATTGCCTAGATATCGTCATGATTATTTGAAGTTCTATCAATTGCCCAATAGTAATTTGTTAACCCACCGTTTGCTATTTTTCTCGAGAGAAGCCACTAGTGAAACCTACGGCCCCCGGGTCTTCTTTCTCATATATTTGCCTTTGCGATCTACTTTTCCTTTGCATTTATTTTCAGATCTATTAAACCAAAAATAAAAAAATACCTTGCTGCGTATTCTTCTTATTTATTTTATTTGGCGTTCAATCTATCAATTTATTATAATTTTCTCATGTCCGTTTTCCCATCTTGGGGCGCCGCTACCTGAAAGGGATTGACAACCCCTTTTACATGTTGGATTGCGAGGATTTGTTATCTATGTGCATGGGTTGTTTACGTTGTGTTGTTTGGTTCTCCTACTGGTTCGATAACCTTGGTTTCTTCATTGAGGGAAATATCTACGTTGCTATGCTGCATCTTCCCTTCCTGTTTGGGGAAATACCGACATAGTACTAGCCAACATCAAAAGGAATTTCTGGCGCCGTTGTTGGGGAGCATCTTCAACATATACCAGGTTCCTAATCACAAATCTCATCTCCTCGCAATTTACATTATTTGCCATTTGCCTCTTGTTTTGCTCTCCCCCACTTCATAAAATTTTCCATTTGATTTGCCTCTCTTTTCCCGTTTGCCGTTTTCTTGCCGGATCTGTTTTTGTGTGCAATCCTGTTTACCGTTATTACCGTTATGGATAGTTCTTCCTCTATTGCTTGCACTCCCAAGAACGAGGTTCTCAACTTTAAACAAAGGGGAGGATAAAATTTAAAGGATTCTTGGTATAGAATTTGCAATGCTCATAATAGATAATGTTGTTCTTCTTCGTTGTTTTTATGTTGGCATCACCACTTGGTATAGATTCGTCCTTGATATGATTACCGGTGAAAATTTCTTGATGTGTCCTTCTCTTGATGCTTTTAATGCTATGGGAAATTTAGTGGGCTCACCACCTCTCATGATTAATGAAACAACCTTGACTCTTGAGCATGTTATGGAAAGACTAGATGCTGTTGAAAAGAAAATGCTCACCAAAGATCATATGGAAATTATAGATAAAAAGATGCATAATTTTGCCACCAAGATTGGGTCAAAAGCGGGAGAAATTTTTAAGTTGTTAAAAGAAAAGGGTACCGTAATCGCTGAAAGAATAGAAGAAAGCCCGTCTTAGATTGATAAACTAGAAGAAATCTTTAGTAATCTAAGCACGACTTTTGCTTCCACTAAAACTATCAAAAAAAATTCCCGTAAAGATTGGCAAGGTTACTCAAGTTACCAAGAACAAGGGTGCAACTTCTAGTAACAGTAATAAAGAGGATCTTAAGATGATTAGCATTCACCCGGATTTTGTTGAAGTTTTAAGAGATCCCTTTGGCAAGAATGAATTCTTTAAATTTGTTCCTAGAAGTGTCATTATTGAAAATCTTTATGCTAAATCTTTGATGAATTCTAAGTGTTTGATTGAAGAGTTGGACAAGGATGACAAAACTTAGATCCTCGCTTTATGCCTAGTTAAGGGCGTAAAACTATAGCGCTTGTTGGGAGGCAACCCAATGAATAAAATTTGTTTTTTCTTTTTTGCTTTCTGTTCTTGAGTGTTTGCACAATTATGCTACTATTATGATTGTGTTATTTGTGTTTTAATTAGTTTTTGTGCCAAGTAAAACCTTTAGGATCTTCTTGGGTGATAGTTGTTTGAGCTTGCTGAAAAACAGAAACTTATGCACTCATGAAAATAATTTTCATAAATCACATAAAAGTGATTTTTCCCTGATTCCTTTTGCATAAGATTAATATAAAAGTTACCCTGGTCTTCCTAATGTTTCAGAATTTTTAGAGTTACAGAAGTATTCGAAATAGTCAGATTGCTACAGACTGTTCTGTTTTGACAGATTCTATTTTCTTTGCATTGTGTCCTTGTTTTGATGGCTCTGTGGTTTTCTTTGATGAGTTTTTGCCATAGAAAAGTTGGAATACAGTAGATATAATGCAAAAATAAAATATGAATTGGTTTGATACAATACTTATAGTAGTAGTTTGCTTTCTTATACTAACGGATCTCACGAAGGTTTTGTTGAGTTTTGTGTGATTGAAGTTTTCAAGTTTTGGGTTATCTTACGATGGATGAAGTAAGGATACACGAGCCTAAGCTTGGGGATGTAATGTCACTTGAAGCTACGTTGGTATTTCCCCAAAGAGGAAGGGATGATGCAGCACAACGGCGGTAGGTATTTCCCTCAGATATGAAACTAAGGTTATCGAACCAGTAGGAGAACCAAGCAACACAACGTAAACATCCCCTGCAAACAAATTACAACTTCTCACAACTTGACATGTTAAAGAGGTTGTCAATCCCTTTCGGGGTATGGCGCCTCAAGATAGGCAATACAGATGTGACTGAAATTTAGTAGATTGATAGATCAAACGCCAAACAAAATAAATAAGAATAAATTGCAGCAAGGTATTTTTGTATTTTTGGTATAGTAGATCTGAAAATAAAATCAAGGAAAAAGTAGGTCACAAAGGCAAATATATGAGAAAGAAGACCCGGGGGCTGTAGGTTTCACTAGTGGCTTCTCTCGAGAAAAATAGCAAATGGCGGGTAAACAAATTACTGTTGGGCAATTGATACTGGGATCAAGCACCGTAAGATCGAACCCACTACCGGGCACCGTAAGATCGAACCCACTACCAGGCACCTCTTCCCATTGCAACATAAATAGATCAAGTTGACCAAACAAAACCTAAATATCGGAGAAAAAATACGAGGCTATAAGACATCATGAATATAAGAGATCAAAGAAACTCAAATAACTTTCATGGATATAAAAAAGATATAACTGATCATAAACTCAAAGTTCATCAGATCCCAACAAACACACTGCAAAAGAGTTACATCATATGGATCTCCAAGAGACCATTGTATTGAGAATTAGCGAGAGAGAGAAATCCATCTAGCTACTATCTACGGACCCGAAGGTCTACAAAGAACTACTCACGCATCATCCGAGAGGCACCAATGGAAGTGGTGAACCCCTCCGTGATGTTGTCTAGATTGGATCTGGTGGTTCTGGACTCTGTGGCGGCTGCATGAATATTTCGTCGATGCTTCTAGGGTTTCTGGAATATTGGGGTATTTATAGAGCAAAGAGGCGGTCCGGGGGGCACCCGAGGTGGGCACAACCCACCAGGGCGTGCCTGGGCCTCCTGGGGCACACTGATGGGTTGTCCCCTCCTAGGGACTCCCCCAGGTGCAACTAGGGCCCAACATCTTCCTTCTGGTCCATAAAAAATCTCCATAAAGTTTCGTGGCATTTGGACTCCGTTTGATATTGATTTCATGCAATGTAAAAAACATGGAAAAAACAGCAACTGGCACTTGGCATTATGTCAATAGTTTAGTAGCAAAAATGATATAAAATGACTATAAAATGATTATAAAACATCCAAGATTGATAATAAAAGAACATGGAACAATAAAAAATTATAGATACGTTGGAGAAGTATAAGCATCCCCAAGCTTGACTCCTACTCATCACGAGTAGGTAAGTGAGAAAAACAGAATTTTTGATGTGGAGTGCTGTTTATCAATTCATATCATATTCTTTTCTTTATAGCATGGACATTTGGACTTTTTATGTGATTCAAAGCAATAGTCTAGTTTTGGCACAATAATTTAGATAATCAAGCATATCAACAAGCAACCATGTCTTTCAAAATACCAATGCTAAAACAAGTTATCCCTAGCCCATCATGCTCAAACATTGATCCTTTCATAAAATACACTTGAATATTAACTACACTCAATACTTAAGTACGATCATATTTCCTCTTAGTTGGTGCTTTTATAAGAGAAGATGGAGACTCAAATTCAAAAAGTAAAAATTGCATAAAGTAAAAGAAAGGCCCTTCGCAGAGGGAAGTAGGGATTTGTAGAGGTGCCAGAGCTCAAAGCAAAAAATTAGAGATAAAAACATTTTGGGAGGTGTATCCATCCCACCAACGAAAAAGACTTAGAGTTTCGAAGACCTTCCATGCTAGATATGCCATAGGCGGTTCCCAAACAGAAAATAAAGTTTATTCCTTTTTCCACCATACTTTCACTTTCCATGGCTAGCCGAATCCACGGTTGCCGTCCATACCAACACTTTCCAAGGAATTTATTATTTGACAACATAAAGTAAATTCATTTTTGCATTTCCGGACTGGGCATCCCTAAAACCTTTGCAATGACAAGTGAATAAACAATCATCATGAGAATAACACATCCAGCATGGAAAATATTAGCCACCCGTTACCGTTCCACGAGCGAAACAAACACACAAAAGAGAAGTTTATTTTGAAAATTAGAGATGGCACATGCAAATTTGCTTAGAATTGCAAAAGAATACTGCATATAGGTAGATATAGTGGACTCATGTGGCAAAACTAGTTTAAAGGATTTTGGATGCACAAGTAGAGGTCATACTTGGTGCAAAATGAAGGCTAGCAAAAAGATTGAGAAGCGACCAACCAAGAAATGTATAATCTCATAAGCAAGCATTAAGCATAATTAACACTGAATAATGAACCACAAGTTGGATATAATTTTCATTGCATGATTATTGACTTTTGTGCATGCATAGGGAATCACAAACCTTAACACCAATATTCTTACTAAAGCACAATTACTCATCAACATGACTCACATATCACATCATCATATCTCAAAACTATTACTAAGAATCACATTTATTTTGTCCAATGATCTTCATGACATTTTTTTCTTTATCCTTCTTGGATATCTATCACTTTGGGACTAATTCTTATGGTGTTGCTTTTCATAAGGTCAAACAAATATAAGTGAAGATCATGAGCATAACAAATTTTCTTTCTCTCAAAATAATTTAAGTGAAGCAAGAGAGAATTTCTTGAAAATTTTACTAACTCTCAAATAAATCTAAGTGAAGCAAGAGAGCATTTCTTCAAAAATACTAAGCACACTGAACTAAAAACGATATAAGTGAAGCACTAGAGCAAGTCCTAGCTCATAAAAGATTTAAGTGAAGCACAGATAGCAATTCTAACAAGTCATGACATAATTTTGGATCTCTCAAATAGGTGTGTCCAGCAAGGATTCATAACTTAAAACACAAAATAAAACAAGCAAAGACACATATCATACAAGACGCTCCAAGAAAAACACATATCATGTGACGAATAAAAATATAGTCTCGAGTAAAATACCGATGGTCGTTGGAAGAAAGCGGGGATGCCACTCAGGGGCATCCCCAAGCTTAGTTGGTTGCTCATTCTTGGATAATATCTTGGGATGCCGGGGCATCCCCAAGCTTAGGCTCTTCTATCCTTCTTCATCCATAGTAAGATAACCCAAAACTTGAAAACTTTAATCACACAAAACTCAACAAAACCTTTGTGAGACCCGTTAGTAAAAGAAAGCAAACCACTACTATAAGTGGTGTATCAAACCAATTCATATTTAGTTTTTTTATTATATCTACGGTATTTCAACTTTTCTATGGCAAAAACTCATCAAAGAAAACCATAGAGCCATCAAAATAAGAACACAACACAAAGAAAACAGAACAGTCTATAGTAATATGGAACTTTCGAATACTTCTGTAACTCAAAAAATTCTACCAAATTCGGAAGACCATGGTAATTTCTATATTAATCTTCTGAAAAATTAATCAGGGCAAAAGCTCTTTTCTGTGATTTATGAAAATTATTTTCGTGAGCACAAAGTTTCTGTCTTTTTCAGCAAGATCAAACAACTATCACCCAAGAAGATCCTAATGGCTTTACTTGGCACAAACACTAACTAAAATATAAAAAACACAATCATACCAGAGGCATAATTGTGTGAACACACAAGAATAGAAAACAAAATGCAAAAATAAATTTTATTCATTGGGTTGTCTCCCAACAAGCGTTATCGTTTTATGCCCCTAGCTAGGCATAATTTTATTGATGCTCGCATGAAAGATAATAATTGAAACGCAAAGAGAGCATCATAAAACATGTGACAAACACATTTAATTCTAACATACTCCCTATGCATAGGAATTTTATAGTCAAACAAATTGTCAAAACAAGACATATCTAACATATGCAAAGGAGAGGAATAAAACATTGACAATCTCAACATAACGAGAGGTAATTTAGTAACATGAAAATTTCTACAACCATATTTTCCTCTATCATAATAATTCCACGTGGGATCATAATCAAATTCAACAATATAACCATCACATAAAATATTCTCTTCATGATCCAAATGCATGCAAAGTTGACACTCCTCCAAAATAGTGGGATTATCATCAAAGAAAGTTGTGACCTCTCCAAGCCCAATTTTATCAAAAATATCATACGATTGAACATTCTCCAAATATGTGGGACCTAAAGTTTACAATCTTCCAAACCCACTTTCAGTATAATGGCAAACATTATTATCAATCTCATATTCATCATGGGGCTTAAATAAAATTTCAAGATCATAAGAAGAATCATCCCAATCATGATCATTGCAATAAGTAGTGAACATAGCAAAATTAGCATCCCTAATCTTGGAGTTTTGTATATTATTAGCACAATGGACATTAATAGAATTTGTAGTAAAATCATTGCAATCATGCTTTTCATTCAAGGAGCTATCATGAATCACTTCATAAATTTATTCATCACAATTTTCAGATTCACGAATCTCAAGCAAAACTTCATAAAGTTAATCAAGTGCACTCAAATCACTAGCAACTGGTTCAACATAATTAGATCTCTTAAAAATATTAGTTAGTGTATGAGGATCCATATCAATAGATTTTTAGCAAGAGAAGATGCAAGCAAATAAAAGGCACATGGTAACACAAGCAAACATGAGATCTGACGAGAAAAAGACGAACGAAAAAGAGGGCGAATAAAACGACAATTTTTGTGAAGTGGGGGAGAGGAAAACGAGAGGCAAATGGCAAATAATGTAAATTGCGAGGAGATGAGATTTGTGATTAGGAACCTGGTTATGTTGAAGATCCTCCCAGGCAACGGTGCCAGAAATTCCTTTTGATGTCGCTTGAAGCTACGTCGGTATTTCCCCAAAGAGGAAGGGATGATGCAGCACATTAGCGGTAGGTATTTCCCTCAGATATGAAACCAAGGTTATCGAACTGGTAGGAGAACCAAGAAACACAACATAAACAGCCCCTACACACAAATAACAACTTCTCGCAACCCGACGTGTTAAAGGGGTTGTCAATCCCTTTCAGGGTACGGCGCCTCAAGATAGGCAAAACAGACGTGAGGAAAATTTAGTAGATTGATAGATCGAACGCCAAACAAAATAAATAAGAATAAATTGCAGCAAGGTATTTTTGTATTTTTGGTTTAGTAGATCTAAAAACAAAATCAAGGAAAAAGTGGATCACAAAGGCAAATATATGAGAAAGAAGACCCGGTGGCCGTAGGTTTTGCTAGTGGCTTCTCTCGAGAAAAATAGCAAATGGTGGGTAAACAAATTGCTGTTGGGCAATTGATAGAACTTCAAATAATTATGACGATATCCAGATGATGATCATTACATAGGCATCACGTCTAAGATTAGTAGACTGACTCCTGCCTGCATCTACTACTATTACTCCACACATCGACCGCTATCCAGCATGCATCTAGTGCATTAAGTTCATGGAAAAACGGAGTAATGCAATAAGAACGATGACATGATGTAGACAAGATCCATTTTATCTATTGTGGCAGATATGGATCCCATCATTTTATCCTTAGTAGCAACAATACATACGTGTCGGTTCCCTTTCTGTCACTGGGATCAAGCACCATAAGATCGAACCCACTAGCGGGCACCTCTTCCCATTGCAACATAAATATATCAAGTTGGCCAAACAAAACCTAAATATCGGAGAATAAATATGAGGCTATAAGAGATCATGCATATAAGAGATCAAAGAAACTCAAATAACTTTCATGGATATAAAAAGATATAACTGATCATAAACTCAAAGTTCATCAGATCCCAACAAACATACCGCAAAAGAGTTACATCATATGGATCTCCAAGAGACCATTGTATTGAGAATTTAGCGAGAGAGAGAGAAAGCCATCTAGCTACTAACTACAGACCCGAAGGTCTACAAAGAACTACTCACACATCATCAGAGAGGCACCAATGGAAGTGGTGAACCCCTATGTGATGGTGTCTAGATTGGATCTAGTGGTTCTAGACACTGCAGCGACTGGATGAATATTTCGCCGACGCTTCTAGGGTTTCTGGAATATTGGGGTATTTATAGAGCAAAGAGGCGGTCTGGGGGGCACCCGTGGTGGGCAGAACCCACCAGGGCGCGCCTGGGCCTCCTGGCATGCCCTGTGGGTTCTCCCCTTCTCGGGACTCCCCCCAGGTGCAACCAGGGCTCAACATCTTCCTTCTAGTCCGTAAAAAATCTCTACAAATTTTCGTCGCATTTGGACTCCATTTTATATTGATTTCTTGCGATGTAAAAAACATGGAAAAACATCAACTGGCACTTGGCACTATGTCAATAGGTTAGTACCATAAAATGATATAAAATGACTATAAAATGATTATAAAATATCCAAGATTGATAATAGAACAACATGGAACAATAAAAAATTATAGATACGTTGGAGACGTATTAGGATGCCCCGGTATCCCAAGCTATTATCCAAAAATGAGCAACCAACTAAGCTTGGGGATGCCCCCGAGTGGCATCCCCTCTTTCTTATAACGACCATCAATATTTTACTCGAAGCTATATTCTCATTTATCACATACTATGTGGTTTGCTTGGAGCGTCTTCTATGATATGAGTCTTTGCTTGTTTTATTTTGTGTTTTAAATCTTGATCCCTTGCTGGACACACCTATTTGAGAGAGCCAAAATTATGTCATGACTTGTTAGAATTGCTCTTTATGCTTCACTTAAATTTTTATGAGCTATGGACTTGCTCTAGTTCTTCACTTATATCTTTTTGAGCAAGGTGTGCTTTAGTATTTTTGAAAAAATTCTGTCTTGCTTCACTTAGATTTATTTGAGAGTTAGTAAAATTTTCAAGAAATTCTCTCTTGCTTCACTTAAATTATTTTGAGAGAAAGAAATATTATGCTCATGATCTTCACTTATATTTGTTTGAGCTTATGAAAAGCAACACATGAAAATTAGTCCCAAAGTGATAGATATCCAAGAAGGATATAATAAAAAATTTCATGAAGATCATTGGACAAAATAAACTTGATTCTTAGTAATAGTTTTGAGATATGATGATGTGATATGTGAGTTATGTTGATGAGTAATTATGCTTTAGTAAGAATATTGGTGTGAAGGTTTGTGATTCCCTATGCAAGCACGAAAGTCAATAGTCATGCAATGAAATTATATCCTACTTGTGGTGCATTATTCAGTGTTAATTATGCTTAATGCTTGCTTATGAGATTATTCGTTTCTTGGTTTGGTCGCTTCTCAACCTTTTGCTAGCCTTCATTTTGCACTAAGTATGATGTCTACTTGTGCATCCAAAATCCTTTAAGCCAGTTTTCCTACATGAGTCCACTATATCTACCTATGTGCGGTATTCTTTTGCCGTTCTAAGCAAATTTGCATGTGCCATCTCTAATTTTCAAAATAAACTCCTCTTTTGCGTGTTTGTTTCGCTCGCGGAGCGGTGAGGGGTGGATAATATTTTTCATGCTGGATATGTTATTCTTACGATGAGTGTTTATTCACTTTTGTTATTGCACGAGAGTAAGGCAAATGTTTTAGGGATGCCCAGTCTCGAAATGAAAAAAAGTAAGTTTACTTTATGTTGTCGAATAATAAATTCCTTGGAAAGTGTTGGTATGGAGAGCAACCATGGATACGGCTAGCCAAGGAACGTGTAAGTATGGTGGAAAAAGGAATAAACTTTATTTTCTATTTGGGAAACACCTATGATATATCTAGCATGGAAAGTGTTGGGAACTCTAAGTCGTTTTCGTTGGTGGGATGGATACACCTCCCAAAATGTTTTTATCTCTAAGTTTTTCGGCTTGAGCTCTGGCACATCTACAAATCCCTACTTCCCTCTCTGAAGGGCCTTTCTTTTACTTTATGCAATTTTTATTTTGAATTTGAGTCTCCATCTTCTCTTATAAAATCACCAACTAGGAGGCAATATGATCGTACTTAAGTATTGGGTGTAGCTATTATGCGAGTGTGTTTCATGAATGGATCAATGGTTGAGCATGATGGGTTAGGGATAACTTATTTTAGCGTTGATATTTTGAAAGACATGGTTGCTTGTTGATAGGCTTGAGTATTTAATTATCATGTCGAAACTAGACTATTGCTTTGAATTACATAAAAGTCCAAATGTTCATGCTATAAAGAAAAGAATATGATATGACATGTTAGGCAGCATTCCACATAAAAAAATCTGTTTTTATCACTTACCTACTCGAGGACGAGTAGGAGTTAAGCTTGGGGATGCTGATACGTCTCCAACGTATCTATAATTTTTTATTGTTCCATGTTGTTATATTATCAATCTTGGATGTTTTATAATCATTTTATAGTCATTTTTTGGTACTAACCTATTGACATAGTGCCAAGTGCGAGTTGCTATTTTCTGCATGTTTTTTAAATCGCAGGAAATCAATATCAGACGGAGTCCAACTGCCATGAAACTTTACAGAGATTTTGTATGGACCGGAAGACACATAATGGGCCCTGGCTGCGCCTGGGGGGTGCCCCAAGGAGAGCACAATCCACCAGGGCGCGCCAGGAGGACCAGGCGCGCCCTGGTGGGTTGTGCCCACCTCAGGTGCCCCCTCAACCGCCTCTTTGCTCTATAAATACTCCAATATTCCAGAAACCCTAGGGAGTCGACGAAATATTGATCCAGCTTCCGCAGAGTCGAGAACCACCAGTTCCAATCTAGACACCATCTCGGATGGGGTTCACCACCTCCATTGGTGCCTCTCCGATAATGCATGAGTAGTTCTTTGTAGACCTTCAGGTCTGTAGTTAGTAGCTAGATGGCTTCCTCTCTCTCGCTGAATTCTCGATACAATGGTCTCTTGGAGATCCATATGATGTAACTCTTTTGCGATGTGTTTGTTGGGATCTGATGAACTTTGAGTTTATGATCAGTTATATCTTTTTGTATCCATGAAAGTATTTGAGTTTCTTTGATCTCTTTTATGCATGATTGCTTATAGCCTCGTATTTCTTCTCTGATATTTGGGTTTGGTTTGGCTAACTTGATCTATTTATCTTGCAATGGGAAGAGGTGCTTTGTAGTGGGTACGATCTTACGGTGCTTGATGCCAGTGACAGAAGGGGAACCGACACGTATGTATCGTTGCTACTAAGGATAAAATGATGGGGTCTATTTCTACATAAATAGATCTTGTCTACATCATGTCATTGTTCTTATTGCATTACTCTGTTTTCCATGAACTTAATACACTAGATGCATGCTGGATAGCGGTCGATGTGTGCTACGTCTTGAGCTTGCGTTGGTTTTCCTGGAAGAGGAAAGGGTGATGCAGCAATAGTAGCATAAGTATTTTCCTCAGTTTTTGAGAACCAAGGTATCAATCCAGTAGGAGGCTCTCACAAGTCCAACACACCTACACAAACAAACAAGAACTCGCAACCAACGCAATAAAGGGGTTGTCAATCCCTTCACGGCCACTTGCGAAAGTGAGATCTGATAGAGATAATATGATAAGATAAATATATTTTTGGTATTTTATAATATAGATTGGAAAAGTAAAGATGCAAATAAAAGTAGATAGCAAGCTCTATATGATAAAAGATAGACCCGGGGGCCATAGGTTTCACTAGTAGATTCTCTCAAGATAGCATAAGTATTACGGTGGGTGAAAAAATTACTGTCGAGCAATTGATAGAAAAGCGAAGAATTATGAGATTATCTAGGCATGATCATGTATATAGGCATCACGTCCATGACAAGTAGATCGAAACGATTCTGCATATACTACTATTACTCCACACATCGACCACTATCCAGCATGCATCTAGAGTATTAAGTTCATAAGAACAGAGTAACGCATTAAGAAAGATGACATGATGTAGAGGGATAAACTCATGCAATATGATATAAACCCCATCTTTTTATCCTCGATGGAAACAATACAACACGTGCCTTGTTGCCCCTGCTGTCACTGGGAAAGGACACCGCAAGATTGAACCCAAAGCTAATCAATCTAGTAGGCCAAACCAAACTGATAATTCGAAGAGACTTGCAAAGATAACTTAATCACACATAAAAGAATTCAGAGGAGATTCATATATTTCTCATAGATAAACTTGATCATAAACCCACAATTCATCGGATCTGGACAAATACACCGCAAAAAGAGTTACCTCGAATAGATCTCCAAGAATATCAAGGAGAACTTTGTATTGAGATTCAAAGAGAGAGAAGAAGCCATCTAGCCAATAACTATGGACCCAAAGGTCTGTGGTAAACTACTCACAACTCATCGGAGAGGCCTTGGAGATGATGTAGAGGCCCTCCGTGATCGATTCCCCCTTCGGCGGAGTGCCGGTCAAGGCTCCAAGATGGGATCTCGCGGATACAGAAGGTTACGGCGGTGGAAATAGTTTTTCGTGGTCGCTTCTGATATTTTCGGGGTACATGGGTATATGTAGGAGGAAGAAGTAGGTCGTTGGACGCTCGAGGGGCCCACGAGGGTGGGGGACGTGCCCACCTGTAGGGGGCGCACCGGGCACCCTCGTGGCCGCCTCCTTCGTTTCTTGACTTCCACTCCAAGTCCTCTGGATCACGTTTGTTCCAAAAATATCGCTCTCGAAGGTTTCATTTCGTTTAGACTCCATTTGATATTCCTTTTCTTCGAAACATTGAAATAGGCAAAAAAACAGCAATACGGGCTGGGCCTCCGGTTATTAGGTTAGTCCCAAAAATGATATAAAAGTGTACAGTAAAGCCCATAAACATCCAAAACGGGTAATATAATAGCATGGAACAATAAAAAATTATAGATACGTTGGAGACGTATCAAGCATCCCCAAGCTTAATTCCTGCTCGTCCTCGAGTAGGTAAATGATAAAAACAGAATTTTTGATGTGGAATGCTACCTAGCATAATTCTCAAGGTAATTCTCTTTATTATGGCATGAATATTCAGATCCAAATGATTCAAAATAAAAGTTTATATTGACATAAGAAATAGCAATACTTCAAGCATAATAATCAAAGTAATCATGTCTTCTCAAAATAACATGGCTTAAGAAAGTTCATCCCAACAAAATCATATAGTTAGGTCATGCTTCATTTTCGTCACACAAAAATGCTCCCATCTTGCACACCCCCCCCCCCCCCCCCCGCGATGACAAGCCAAGCAATTGTTTCGTACTTAAATAATCTCAAACTTTTTCAACTTTCACGCAATACATGAGCGTGAGCCATGGATATAGCACAATCGGTGGAATAGAATATGATCATGGAGATTGTGTGGAGAAGACAAAAAAGGAGAAAGTCTCACATTGACGAGGATAATCAACGGGCCATGGAGATGCCCATCAATTGATGTCAACATGAGGAGTAGGGATTGCCATGCAACGGATACACTAGAGCTATAAATGTATGAAAGCTCAATGAAAGAAACTAGTGGGTGTGCATCCAACTTGCTTGCTCATGAAGACCTAGGGCATTTGAGGAAGCCCATCGTAGGAATATACAAGCCAAGTTCTATAATGAAAAATTCCCACTAGTATATGATAGTGACAACATATGAGACTCTCTATATGAAGAACATGGTCCTACTTTGAAGCACAAGTGTGGAAAAAAAGATAGTAACATTGCCCCCTTTTTATTTTTTTATTTTTTTGGGCCTTTTTTTTATTTGGCCTTTCCCTTTTTTATTTTCCCTTTCTTTTTTGGCCTTTTTGGGGGGACAATGCTCTAATAATGATGATCATCACACTTCTATTTATTTACAACTCATGAATTACAACTCAATACTAGAACAAGATATGACTCTATATGAATGCCTCCGGCGGTGTACCGGGATGGGCAATGAATCAAGATTGACATGTATGAAAAATTATGCATGGTGGCTTTGCCACAAATACGATGTCAACTACATGATCATGCAAGGCAATATGACAATGATAATGCGTGTCATGATGATGAACGGAATGGTGGAAAGTTGCATGGCAATATATCTCGGAATGGCTATGGAAATGCCATAATAGGTAGGTATGGTGGCTTTTTTGAGGAAGATATAAGGAGGTTTATGTGCGATAGAGCATATCGTATCACGGGGTTTGGATGCACCGGCGAAGTTCGCACCAACTCTCAATGTGAGAAAAGGCAATGCACGGTACCGAAGAGGCTAGCAATGATGGAAGGGTGAGAGTGCGTATAATCCATGGACTCAACATTAGTTAAAAAGAACTCATATACTTATTACAAAAATCTACAAGTCATCAAAAACCAAGCACTACGCGCATGCTCCTAGGGGGATAGATTGGTAGGAAAAGACCATCGCTCGTCCCCGACCGCCACTCATAAGGATGCACAATCTAAGAACACCTCATGTTTCAAATTTGTTACACAACTTTTAAATTCATAATCACCCAACTAGCATGACTCTAATATCACTACCTCCATATCTCAAAACAATTATCAAGTATCAAATTGATCATAGCATCCAATTCACTTCCTATGATAGTTTTTATTATACCCAACTTGGATGCCCATCATTCTAGGACCAATTTTATAACCATAGCAAATACCATGCTGTTCTAAGAGACTCTCAAAATAATATAAGTGAAGCATGAGAGATTAACAATTTCTACAAAATTAAGCCACCGCCGTGCTCTAAAAGATATAAGTGAAGCACTAGAGCAAAAACTATCTAGCTCAAAAGATATAAGTGAAGCACATAGAGTATTCTAATAAATTCCAATCAAGTGGGTTTCTCCCAAAAGGTGTGTACAGAAAGGATGATTGTGGTAAACTAAAAAGCAAAGACTAATATCATACAAGACGCTCCAAGCAAAACTCATATCATGTGGCGAATAAAAATATAGCTCCAAGTAAAGTTACCGATAGACGAAGACGAAAGAGGGGATGCCTTCCGGGGCATCCCCAAGCTTAGCCTTTTGGTTATCCTTGAATATCTTGGGGTTCCATGGGAATCCCCAAGCTTAGGCTCTTGCCACTCCTTATTCCATAGTCCATCAAATCTTTACCCAAAACTTGAAAACTTCACAACACAAAACTCAACAGGAAATCTCATAAGCTCCGTTAGTGCAAGAAAGAAAAACCACCACATAAGGTACTGTAATGAACTCATTATTTATTTATATTGGTGTTAAACCTACTGTATTCCAACTTCTCTATGGTTCATACCCCTACATGCTAGCCATAGATGCATCAAAATAAGCAAACAACACATGAAAAACAGAATATGTCAAAAACAGAATAGTCTGTAGCAATCTGTAACTCTCGATTACTTTTGGAACTCTAAAAATCCTAATAAAATAGAAGTCCTGGGAAATTTGTCTGTTGATCTACAGCAAGAAGAATCAACGCAAAATCATGTTTATGTGATTTACTAAAATTATTTTCGTGTGTGCAAAGTTTCTGTTCTTCAGCAGAATCAAATTAACTATCACCGTAGGTTATCCTATAGGTTCTACTTGGCACAAGCACCAATTAAAACATAAAACCACATCTAAACGGAGGCTATATGAAATATTTATTGAATAACAGCAAGGAAAAATATTGGGTTGTCTCCAACAAGTGCTTTTCTTTAAAGCCTTATAGCTAGGCATTGCTAATTTTAATGATGCTCACATGAAAGACAAAAATTGAAGCGCAAAGAGAGCATCACAAAACACGTGACAAACACATCTAAGTCTAACATACTTCCTATGAATAGGAATATTATAAGCAAGCAAATTTGCAAGGCAAGCAAAAACTAGCATATGCAAGGAAGAAGAAAGAGACGATAGCAATCTCAACATGACAAGAGGTAATTTAGTAAGATGAAAATTTCTACGACCATATTTTCCTCTCTCATAAAAATTACATGTAGGATCATATGCAAATTCAACAAAATCGCTATCACATAACATATTCTCAACGCAATCCACATGCATGTGAAGTTGACACTCTTCCAAAATAGTGGGATTATCATTAACTAAAGTCATGACCTCTCCAAGCCCAGTTTTATCTAAAATACCATGAGATTGAACATTCTACAAATATGTGGGATCTAAAGTTGACACTCTTCCAAACCCACTTTCAATATTATTGAAAACACTATTATCAATCTCATATTCATCATGGGGCTTAAATAAATTTTCAAGATCATAAGAAGAGTCACCCCAATCATGATCATTGCAACAAGTAGTAGACATAGCAAAACTAGCATCCCCAAGCTTAGGGTTTTGGATAGTATTAGCACAATTGACATCAAGAGAATTTAAAATAAAATCATTGCAATCATGCTTTTTATTCAAGGAGCTATTGTGAATCTCTTCATAAATTTCTTCATCACAATTTTTAGATTCACAAATTTCAAGAAAAACCTCATAAAGATAATCTAGTGCACTCAAATCACTAGGATTTGGTTCATCATAATTGGATCTCTTAAAAATATTAGCAAGCGGATGAGGATCCATAGATCTTAGGTTCTCTTTTTAGCAATAAATAAACAACTACTCCACCCAAACGAGCAAACGAGCCAAGTAAGACATCAAAGCAAACGAAAAGACGAACAGAAGAAGGGCGAATAAAACAACAAGGGTGAAGTGGGGGAGAGGAAAACGAGAGGCAAATGGCAAAAAATGTAATGCGAGGGAGATGAGTTTGTGATGGGTACTTGGTATGTCTTGACTTGAGCGAAGACCTCCCCGGCAACGGCGCCAAAAATCCTTCTTGCTACGTCTTGAGCTTGCGTTGGTTTTCCTTGAATAGGAAAGGGTGATGCAGCAATAGTAGCATAAGTATTTCCCTCAGTTTTTGAGAACCAAGGTATCAATCCAGTAGGAGGCTCCTCACAAGTCCCACGCACCTACACAAACAAACAAGAACTCGCAACCAACGCAATAAAGGGGTTGTCAATCCCTTCACGGCCACTTGCGAAAGTGAGATCTGATAGAGATAATATGATAAGATAAATATATTTTTGGTATTTTATAATATAGATTGGAAAAGTAAAGATGCAAATAAAATTAGATAGCATGCTCTATATGATAAAAGATAGACCCGGGGGCCATAGGTTTCACTAGTGGCTTCTCTCAAGATAGCATAAGTATTACGGTGGGTGAACAAATTACTGTCGAGCAATTGATAGAAAATAGAATAATTATGAGATTATCTAGGCATGATAATGTATATAGGCATCACGTCCATGACAAGTAGATCGAAATGATTCTGCATCTACTACTATTATTCCACACATCGACTGCTATCCAGCATGCATCTAGAGTATTAAGTTCATAAGAACAGAGTAACGCATTAAGAAAGATGACATGATGTAGAGGGATAAACTCATGCAATATGATATAAACCCCATCTTTTTATCCTCGATGGCAACAATACAATACGTGCCTTGCTGCCCCTGCTGTCACTGGGAAAGGACACCGCAAGATTGAACCCAAAGCTAAGCACTTCTCCCATTGCAAGAAAGATCAATCTAGTAGGCCAAACCAAACTGATAATTCGAAGAGACTTGCAAAGATAACTTAATCACACATAAAAGAATTCAGAGGAGATTCAAATATTTCTCATAGATAAACTTGATCATAAACCAACAATTCATCGGATCTCGACAAACACACCACAAAAAGAGTTACATCGAATAGATCTCCAAGAAGATCAAGGCGAACTTTGTATTGAGATTCAAAGAGAGAGAAGAAGCCATCTAGCTAATAAATATGGACCCGAAGGTCTGTGGTAAACTACTCACAACTCATCGGAGAGGCCCTCTATGATTGATTCCCCCTCCGGCGGAGCGCCGGCGAAGGTTCCAAGATGGGATTTCACGGATACAGAAGGTTACGGCGGTGGAAGTAGTTTTTCATGGTCGCTTCTGATGTTTTCGGGGTACATGGGTATATGTAGGAGTGACGCTCGAGGGGCCCACGAGGGTGGGGGCGCGCCCACCTGTAGGGGGTGTGCTGGGCACCCTCGTGGCCGCCTCCTTCGTTTCTTGACTTCCACTCCAAGTCCTCTGGATCACGTTTGTTCCAAAAAGATCGCTCCCGAAGGTTTCATTCCGTTTGGACTCCATTTTATATTCCTTTTCTTCGAAACACTGAAATAGGCAAAAAAACAGCAATACGGGCTGGGCCTCCGGTGAGTAGGTTAGTCCCAAAAATGATATAAAAGTGTAAAGTAAAGCCCATAAACATCCAAAACAGGTAATATAATAGCATGGAACAATAAAAAATTATAGATACGTTGGAGACGTATCAATGTGTGGAGTAATAGTAGTAGATGCAGGAAGGATTCAGTCTACTAATCTTGGACGTGATGCCTATATAATGATCATTGCCTGGATATCATCATGATTATTTGAAGTTCTATCAATTTCCCAACAGTAATTTGTTCACCCACCATTTGCTATTTTTCTCGAGAGAAGCCACTAGTGAAACCTACAGCCCCCGGGTCTTCTTTCTCATATATTTGCCTTTGTGATCTACTTTTCCTTTGCATTTATTTTCAGATCTATTAAACCAAAAAGACAAAAATACCTTACTGTGTTTTATTTCTATTTATTTTGTTTGGTGTTCGCTCTATCAGTCTACTACAATTTATCCCACGTCCGTTTGCCTATCTTGAGGCGTCGTACCCCGCAAGGGATTGACAACCCCTTTAACACATCGGGTTGCGAGGATTTGTTATTTGTGTGCAGGGGCTGTTTACGTTGTGTTGCTTGGTTCTCCTACTGGTTCGATAACCTTGGTTTCATATCTGAGGGAAATACCTACCGCCACTGTGCTGCATCATCCCTTCCTCTTTGGGGAAATACCGACATAGCTTCAAGCGACATCAAAAGGAGTTTCTGGAGCCGTTGTCGGGAAGGATCTTCAACATATACCAGGTTCCTAATTAAATATCTCATCTACTCGCGATTTACATTATTTGCAATTTGCCACTCGTTTTCCTCTCCCCCACTTCACAAAAATTTGCCATTTTATTTGCCTCTCTTTTTTCCATTCGCCATTTTCTCGTCAGATCTATTCTTTGCTTACAATCATGAGAGATTTTTTATGGCACCAACAGATAATGGCCTAACTCCTAAGATAGGACGCATGGGTAACCTGTATGCTAAAACTTTTATCTTGGGGCAAGGGCAAATTATAGTAAAAGAACGTATCCAAGAGTTTTTCAATTGTATTGGAAATTGAGTCTCGATGATGCTCCTATACTTAAAACTACTAGATCTTATGCGGATGCTATTTCACCACTAGTCCTGAAACTTGAAAGTAAACTTATTCGTACTCACCCTACTTTGCAAAGATTCTTTTTTGATATTCACGAAATAAAGAATCCTAGGGTTAAAAAGTTGGCCACTCTCGTTCTTATGAATGAGTTTGACTACATAATACGGGAAGCTAGGGAAATCTTTGATTTTTATGGTATGAATCATGAAAAACCCGTGATAAATGAAATTCTTTACAATAGTGATAATGCACTAAGGCATTTGCTTGGGGATAATAAAATCTTTGATGAGAATCTTAAGAAGGAAGTCCCCGTTCTAGATATAATCCAACAAGTTTCAATAATGTTAATCAACATTACTCTTGGACTGTTGCGGGAAATCAAAGGGGTTATGATGAAAACCAACTTAGGAATGCTAAAGTTTCCATGGATAATATGTTCTATGTTGTGTTTACAAAACCCCATGATGAAAACACTTCAAAGAAAATTAAGAAGAGGGATGACAAAACTTAGATCCTTGCTTTATGCCTAGCTAAGGGCGTAAAACTATAGCGCTTGTTGGGAGGCAATCCAATGAATAAACTTTATTTTTTTCTTTTTGCTTTCTGTTCTTGTGTGTTTGCACAATTATGCTACTGTTATGATTGTTTTTTGTTTTACTTAGTGTTTGTGCCAAGTAAAGCCTTTAGGATCTTCTTGGGTGATAGTTGTTTGATCTTGCTGAAAAAACAGAAACTTATGCACTCACAAAAATAATTTTCATAAATCACAGAAAAGCGATTTTTCCCTGATTCTTTTTGCAGGAGAGTAATATAAAAATTAACCAAGTCATCCTAATTTTTCAGATTTTTTGGAGTTACAGAAGTATCGAAATAGTCAGATTGCTACGGAATGTTCTGTTTTGACAGATTCTGTTTTCTTTGCGTTGTGTGCTTATTTTGATGGCTCTATGGTTTTCTTTGATGAGTTTTTGCCATAGAAAAGTAGAAATACCGTAGATATAATGCAAAAATAAAATATGAATTGGTTTGATACAGTACTTATAGTAGTGGTTTGCTTTCTTATACTAACGGATCTTACGAAGGTTTTGTTGAGTTCTGTGTGATTGAAGTTTTCATGTTTTGGATGATCTTATGATGGATGAAGGAAGGATAGAAGAGCCTAAGCTTGGGGATGCCCCGGCATCCCAAGCTATTATCCAAAAATGAGCAACCAACTAAGCTTGGGGATGCCCCCGAGTGGCAACCCCTCTTTCTTCTAACGACCATCGGATTTTACTCGAAGCTATATTTTTATTCGTCACATACTATGTGTTTTGCTTGGAGCGTCTTGTATGATATGAGTCTTTGCTTGTTTTATTTTGTGTTTTAAGTCATCAATCCTTTCTATACACACCTATTTGAGAGAGCCAAAATTATGTCATGACTTGTTAGAATTGCTCTCTATGCTTCACTTAAATCTTTTATGAGCTATGGACTTGCTCCAGTGCTTCACTTATATCTTTTTGAGCACGGTGTGCTTAGTATTTTTGAAGAAATGCTCTCTTGATTCAGTTAAATTTATTTGAGAGTTAGTAAAATTTTCAAGAAATTCTCTCTTGCTTCACTTAAATTATTTTGAGAGAAAGAAATATTATGCTCATGATCTTCACTTATATTTGTTTGAGCTTATGAAAAGCAACACATGAAAATTAGTCCCAAAGTGATAGATATCCAAGAAGGATATAATAAAACCTTTCATGAAGATCATTGGACAAAATAAACTTGATTCTTAGTAATAGTTTTGAGATCTGATGATGTGATATGTGAGTTATGTTGATGAGTAATTATGCTTTAGCAAGAATATTGGTGTTAAGGTTTGTGATTCCCTATGCAAGCACGAAAGTCAATAGTCATGCAATGAAATTATATCCTACTTATGGTGCATTATTCGGTGTTAATTATGCTTAATGCTTGCTTATGAGATTATTCGTTTCTTGGTTGGTCGCTTCTCAATCTTTTTGCTAGCCTTCATTTTGCACTAAGTATGATCTCTACTTGTGCATCCAAAATCCTTTAAACTAGTTTTGCCACACGAGTCCACTATATCTACCTATATGCGGTATTCTTTTGGTGCTCTAAGCAAATTTTCATGTGACATCTCTAATTTTCGAAATAAATTTCTCTTTTGTGCGTTTGTTTTGCTCGCAGAGCAGTGAGGGGTGGCCAATATTTTCCATGCTGGATGTGTTATTCTCATGATGAGTGTTTATTCACTTGTCATTGCACAAGAATAAGGCAAAGGTTTTAGGGATGCCTAGTCCCTAAATGAAAAAATGAATTTACTTTATCTTGTGAAATAATAAATTCCTTGGAAAGTGTTGTTATGGAGGGCAACCGTGAATACGACTAGCCATGGAAAGTGAAAGTATGGTTGAAAAAGGAATAAACTTTATTTTCTGTTTGGGAACCGCCTATGATATATCTAGCATGGAAAGTGTTGGGAACTCTAATTCATTTTCGTTGGTGGGATGGATACAGCTTCCAAAATGTTTTTATCTCTAAGTTTTTCTCTTTGAGCTCTGGCACCTCTACAAATCCCTACTTCCCTCTACGAAGGGCCTTTCTTTTACTTTATGCAATTTTTTTGAATTTGAGTCTCCATCCTCTCTTATAAAAGCACCAACTAGGAGGCAATATGATCATACTTGAGTATTGGGTGTAGCTAATATGCGAGTGTGTTTCATGAATGGATCAATGGTTGAGCATGATGGGCTAGGGATAACTTATTTTAGCGTTGATATTTTGAGTATTTAAATTATCATGTCAAAACTAGACTATTGCTTTGAATCACATAAAAGTCCAATTGTCCATGCTATAAAGAAAAGAATATGATATGACATGTTAGGTAGCATTCCACATCAAAAGTTATGTTTTTATGACTTACTGACTCGAGGACGAGTAGGAGTTAAGCTTGGGTATGCTGATACGTCTCCAATGTATCTATAATTTTTGATTGTTCCGTGCTGTTATATTATCAACCATGGATGTTTTATAATCATTTTATAGTCATTTTATATCATTTTTGGTACTAACCTTGACATAGTGCCAAGTGCCAGTTGTTGTTTTCTGCATGTTTTTTACATCACAGGAAATCAATATTAGACGGATTCCAAATGCCATGAAACTTTACAGAGATTTCTATGGACAAGAAGACACGTAATGGGCCCTGGCTGCGCCTCGGGTGTGCTCCGAGGAGAGCACAGCCCACCAGGGCACGCCAGGAGGCCTAGGTGCGACCTGGTGGGTTGTGCCCACCTCAGGTGCCCCCTGGACCGCCTCTTTGCTCTATAAATACCCCAAAATTCCAGAAACCCTAGGGGAGTCAACAAAATATTCATCCAGCCGCCGCAGAGTCCAGACCACCAGATCGAATCTAGAAACCATCTCAGATGGGTTTCACCACCTCCATTGGTG
Organism: Triticum aestivum; assembly: GCF_018294505.1. NCBI lineage: Eukaryota > Viridiplantae > Streptophyta > Magnoliopsida > Poales > Poaceae > Triticum > Triticum aestivum. The sequence continues at coordinate 166,311,911 of NC_057801.1, read as the reverse complement.
CCTCTCTGATGATGCGTGAGTAATTCTTTGTAGACCTACAGGTCCGTAGTTAGTAGCTAGATGGCTTCCTCTCTCTCTCGCTGAATTCTCAATACAATGGTCTCTTGGAGATCTATATGATGTAACTCTTTTGCGGTGTGTTTGTTGGGATCTGATGAACCTTGAGTTTACGATCAGTTATATCTTTTTATATCCATGAAAGTATTTGAGTTTCTTTGATCTCTTATATGCATGATTGCTTATAGCCTCGTATTTATTCTCCGATATTTGGGTTTTGTTTGGCCAACTTGATCTATTTATCTTGCAAAGGGAAGAGGTGCTTTGTAGTGGGTTTGATCTTACGGTGCTTGATGCCAGTGAGAGAAAGGGAACCGACACGTATGTATCATTGCTACTAAGGATAAAACAATGGGGTCTATCTCTACATAGATAGATCTTGTCTATATCATGTCATCCTTCTTATTGCATTACTTCGTTTTTCCATGAACTTAATACACTAGATGCATGCTGGATAGCGGTCGATGTGTGGAGTAATAGTAGTAGATGCAGGCAGGAGTCGCTAATCTTGGACGTGATGCCTATATAATGATCATTGCCTAGATATCGTCATGATTATTTGAAGTTCTATCAATTGCCCAACATTAATTTGTTCACCCACCATTTGCTATTTTTCTCGAGAGAAGCCACTAGTGAAACCTATGGCCCCCGGGTATTCTTTCTCATATATTTGCCTTTGCGATCTACTTTTCCTTTGCACTTATTTTTAGATCTATTAAACCAAAAATACAAAAATACCTTGTTGCTTTTATTTCTATTTATTTTGTTTGGCGTTTGATCTATCAATCTATGACAATTTATCTCACGTTCGTTTGCCTATCTTGAGGTGCCGTACCCCGAAAGGGATTGACAACCCCTTTAACACGTCGGGTTGCGAGGATTTGTTATCTGTGTGCAGGGGCTGTTTACGTTGTGTTGCTTGGTTCTCCTACTGGTTTGATAACCTTGGTTTATATCTGAGGGAAATACCTACCGCCTCTGTGATGCATCATCCCTTCCTCTTTGGGGAAATACCGACATAGCTTCAAGCGACATCAATGTGGGGAGTAATAGTAGTAGATGCAGGCAGGAGTCGGTCTACTAATCTTGGACGTGATGCCTATATAATGATCATTGCCTGGATATCGTCATGATTATTTGAAGTTCTATCAATTGCCCAACAGTAATTTGTTCACCCACCGTTTGCTATTTTTCTTGGGAGAAGTCACTAGTGAAACCTACAGCCCCCGCGTCTCTTTCTCAGATATTTGCCTTTGCGATCTAATTTTCCTTTGCATTTATTTTCAGATCTGTTAAACCAAAAATAAAAGAAATACCTTCCTGCGTTTTATCCTTATTTATTTTATTTGGCGTTCGATCTATCAATCTACTACAATTTCCTCACGTACGTTTGCCCATCTTGGGGCGCCGCTACCCGAAAGGAATTGACAACCCCTTTTACATGTCGGGTTGCGAGGATTTGTTATCTGTGTGCAGGGGCTATTTACGTTGTGTTGTTTGGTCTCCTACTGGTTCGATAACCTTGATTTCTTCACTTAGGGAAATACCTACCATCGCTATGCTGCATCATCCCTTCCTCTTTGGGGAAATACCGACGTAGTCCTAGCCGACATCAGGCACCCGAGGATTCGGCTAGGGAACCGCCTATAATCTGTCTAGCACGAAAGATGTTGAAAACTCTCGGTTGCTACGTTGACAATGAAAGCATACCTCTCAAAACTATATTTATCTCTGTTTTACAAACTTCGAGCTCTAGCACCTCTGCAAATCCTTGCTTCCCTCTGCGAAGGGCCTATCTTGTACTTTTATGCAAGAGTTAGTAGTATTCCTTCTCATTTCAACCTCAATTATTATCTAGTTGGCAAGTACCATGTGATGGGGAAAGATCCAAGCATATGTGGCCATTCAAATATATTTGATCATGAATTATTATTGTTGACAATTATCTATATGATAAATAAGTTGGGAGGCAAAACATTAAGCCCCTATCTTTCTCTGTATTCGATGCATGCTATTTGTTCTAAAAATATGCTTTGAGTGTTAGCAATCATGGAAGACTATATGATAGTTGAGTATGTGGAATTTGCTAAATCAAAGCTCTTACATAGACCCTTCCTGAAAATAAGATGAATTGCAATTGTTTGATGACTGAGAATATAGTTTGTTAGTTTTCAAGAAAGTTTATAGTCTATACTTTAACATGTGAATAGCTTGTTACTTGATCATGAGAAGTTTTATGAGATGGGATACTGTTTATGATATATAATGATGCTAGCGAAAGTGTTTGGAACTATCATTAATCAAATTTATGCACTATGCTAGCATTCACACTTCATAAATTATTTCTTTTATCATTTACCTACTCGAGTATGAGCAGGAATTAAGCTTGGGGATGCTGATACGTCTTCAACGTATCTATAATTTATGAAGTATTCATGCCATGTTTACAACAATTTTATATGGTTTTGGTATGATTTGATTAGAAATAACCTGGACTGACGATGTTTTCGGCAGAACTACCGTGGTGTCATTTTTTGTGCAGAAATAGAAGTTCTCGGAATGGGCTGGAAATTTACGGTGATTTTTTATGGATCAAAAGAGACCCCTGAAGCACCGGAGCTGGGCCAGGAAGTGGACAAGGGAACCACAAGCCTGGGGGATGCGCCCACCCCCCTAGAGTGTGCCCTCGAGCTTGCGTGCCCCTCAGGCACCCCCTTGACGTGAGACCGACGCCAAAAATTCATATAAATACCAAAACCCCCGAAAAGAACCCTAGATGAGATGTTCCGCTGCCGTAAGCCTCTGTAGCTATGAAAAAACAATCGGGACCCCGGATTCGACACCCTGCCAGAGGGGGAAATCATCATCGGAGGCCATCTTCATCACCCCGACAGTCTCCATGAGTTTCTACCTGCCGGAGGAGGGAGTAGTTCGCGCGCGGGGCTGAGGGTATGTACCCATAGCTATTTGTTGATCTCTCTCTCTCATGTTCTTGATTTGGCACGATCTTGATGTATCGTGAGCTTTGTTAATATAGCTAGATCATATGGTGTTTTCCCCTCTCTATCTTGTTGTGATGAATTGAGTTTCTACCTTTGAGGTTTCACTATTATCGGATTGAATACTTTTATGGATTCGAGAACACTTGATGTCCGTCTTGCGTGGGATACCTGTGGTGACAATGGGGTGTTCTATTGATTCACTTGATGTATGTTTTGGCACTCAACTCGTGGATTCCCGAGGTGACATTGGGGTAATCTATGCATAGGGGTAGATGCACGTTTTCGTCCTTGTTTCTCCGATAGAAATCTTGGGGCACTCTTTATGGTTCTTTGTGTTGGATTGAATATTATGAATTTGAAGTTGTTTGATGCATATCGTATAATTAACCCACAGATACTTGTGGTGACATTGGAGTATCTAGGTGACATTAGGGTTGATTGATGTGTATCATATGGTGTTATTTTAGTATGAACTCTAGGGCTATTTATGACACTTATAGGAATAGCTCAAAATATTGATAAAAAAGAATAACTTTGAGGTGGTTTTGTACCCTACAAGAAATTTCATCTTATGTTCTCCGCGATAGGAACTATGGAGTGACTCTTTGTCGCACGTTGAGGGATTTCCATATGATTTAGTTATGTTATTATTGTTGAGAGACTTTGCGCTAGTGAAAGTATGAACCCTAGGCCTTGTTTTCAAGCATTGCAATGCTGTTTTTGCTCACTTTTGTTACTAGTTACCTTGCTGTTTTTATATTTTCAGATTACAAAAACCTATGTCTACTATCCATACTACACTTGTATCACCATCTCTTCGCCGAACTAGTGCACCTATACAAATTGCCATTGTATTGGGTGTGTTGGGGACACAAGAGATTTCTTGTATTTGGTTGTAGGGTTGTTTGAGAGAGACCATCTTCATCCCATGCCTCCCACAGATTGATATACCTTAGGTTGCCCACTTGAGGGAAAATTGCTACTGTCCTACAAAACCCTATGCTTGGAGGCCCAACAAGAGTCTAGAAGAAGAAGGTTGCATAGTAGACATCACCCGCGGAATCGCGCTACGGCTGTGGCAGAGCACGTCCAAGAGGTGCTGCTGCTCGTGGTGTGCAACCCCGTCGATGACCTCACCTACCTCACCTCAAAGCTTTCAAGGATCCCGGCGAGAAGCGTCATCGGCTCTGCCACCAACCTCCACTCCTCCAGGTTCCGGTTCCTCATTAACGAGCACCCCAACGTCAACACCGCGAACGTGCAGGTAACTAACTGGATCCTGAATCCAGCCATGAATCGGGTGGCCTTTTTCTCCTCTGGATCTCACGATCAGGACTTCTTCCCTCACTCAATATTCTTCATCCAATTGCTTGATTATCATCCACTAAGAAGATGCATGGCTGGACATAGAAAATGGACAGCTTAAAAATTATGCGTGATTAGTGCTACCTCTTGAGCATGCGTTGGTTTTCCCTTGAAGAGGAAATGGTGATGCAGCAAAGTAGCGTAAGTATTTCCCTCAGTTTTTGAGAACCAAGGTATCAATCCTGTAGGAGATAACACGCAAGTCACCTAGCACCTGCACATACAATCAAGAACCTTGCAACCAACACAATAAAGGGGTTGTCAATCCCTTCACGGTCACTCGCAAAAGTGAGATCTGATAAAGATAATAAGAAAATATTTTTGGTATTTTTGTTGTATAGATTGGAAATTAAAGATTGCAAAATAGTAAACGAGATGCGATGTAAGTAAAAGAGATGCAATATAATAAGAAAGAGACCCGAGGGCCATAGGTTTCACTAGTGGCTTCTCTCAAGATAGCATATATTATGGTAGGTGAACAAATTACTGCCGGGCAATTGATAGAAAAGCGCATGGTTATGAGAATATCTAGGCAATGATCATGAATATAGGCATCACGTCCGTGTCAAGTAGACCAAAATGATTCTGCATCTATTACTATTACTCCACACATCGACCGCTATCCAACATGCATCTAGAGTATTAAGTTCATAAGAATAGAGTAACGCATTAAGCAAGATGACATGATGTACAGGGATAAACTCGAGCAATATGATATAACCTCATCTTTTTATCCTCAATGGCAACAATACAATACGTGCCTTGCTGCCCCTACTGTCACTGGGAAAGGACACCGCAAGATTGAACCCCAAGCTAAGCACTTCTCCCATTGCAAGAAAGATCAATCTAGTAGGCCAAACTAAACCGATAATTCGAAGAGACTTGCAAAGATATCAAATCATGCATATAAGAATTCAGAGAAGAACCAAATATTATTCATAGATAAACTTGATCATAAATCCACAATTCATCGGATCTCGGCAAACACACCGCAAAAGAGTATTACATTGAATAGATATCCAAGAACATCGAGGAGAACTTTGTATTGAGAATCAAAGAGAGAGAAGAAGCCATCTAGCTAATAATTATGGACTCGAAGGTCTATGGTAAACTACTCACACGTCATCAGAGAGGCTATGGTGTTGATGTAGAAGCCCTCAGTGACCGATTCCCCCTCCGGCAAATCGCCGGAAAAGGCACCAAGATGTGATCTCACGGGTACAGAAGGTTGCGGCGGTGGAAAAGTGGTTTTGTGGTTCCCCCTGATGTTTTTAGGGTATAAGAGTATATATAGGCAAAAGAAGTACGTCAGTGGAGTTCCATGGGGCCCATGAGGGTGGGGGCGCACCCTCCTGCTTCGTGGCCGCCTCGCGGAGTTCCAGACTTCAACTCCAAGTCTTCTGGATTGCTTTTGTTGCAAGAAAGGTCATCGCGAAGGTTTCTTTCTGTCTGGATTCCGTTTGGTATTCCTTTTCTGCAAAACACTAAAATAGGCAAAAAAACAGAAACTGGCACTGGGCCTTCGGTTAATAGGTTAGTCCCAAAAATAATATAAAAGAGCGTATTAAAGCCCATTAAACATCCAAAATAGATAATATAATAGCATGGAACAATAAAAAATTATAGATACGTTGGAGACGTATCAAGCATCCCCAAGCTTAATTCCTGCTCATCCTCGAGTAGGTAAATGATAAAAACAGAAATTTTGATGTGGAATGCTACCTAACATATTTTTCAATGTAATTTCCTTTATTGTGGCATGAATGTTCAGATCCAAAAGTTTCAAGATGAAAGTTTAATATTGACATAAAAATAATAATACTTCAAGCATACTAACCAAGCAATTATGTCTTCTCAAAATAATGTAGCCAAAGAAAGCTCATCCCTACAAAATCATATAGTTCAGCTATGCTCCATCTTCGTCACATAAAATGCTCCAATCATGCACAACCCCGGTTTTAGCCAAGAAATTGTTTCATACTGGTGATTGTGGATGATTATTCAAGATACCTCCCACCTAGCTCCTCCCACTTTGCTCCGGTGGCCACTCTGGCCCCGGCGGCCACCATCCCCTACCAGTGGCCACTCCGGCCCTGGTAGCCACCCCTCTCCTCAAGATGATGCCCTATGCCCTTAACTTTGATCGTGGGAAGAAGTTTCAAGCGGATATGAGGGCCAAGTTTGGTCACCCGGTGGTCTCTCCCCGAGGTTTCGTCAAAAGGAATTCACCATGGTGGTTTCATTTAGCCGTGCCTCTTTCAGACTCAATGTGCACATGGTTAGTATCTCTCTTCTTGCCATGTTTGGGGGTTATTCCCAAGGTTTTCGTGTTCGTTTCTTGAAGGATAGGACTTTAAAGTTCTTGGCAGCCTCAAAAGCAGTGGGTTTTGAGATCTACAATGCTGGTAACATTGTTGAGAAGGATTTTGAAGTGGTTTTCAATCTTTGGAACTTCCGGGGCCCGAATTGGCAACGGGAAGAAGCCCTCTATTATGCCGAGCTGGACAAAGAATGGACTTTAGTGGGTAGATCCGGCAAGGCAATTGTTCCTCACTCCGGTGATCACCGGAGCTATTCGACGGTGGTCAGGGATGGTAGATCGTTTTTCGATAGATTATCGGGACCCATTCAAGAGGGCTCTAATCAAGGTCTTAACAGCAATTCAATGCATGTTATTCTTGGTCAAGACAAGCCTCAGATGGAGCGCCAGGTCACGCCACGTTCTTTTGCACGTAATCAAGTGATTTGCCATGCATGCGGGGCCGTCGGTCACATGGCCCGCTTTTGCACTGCACCGAACCTTCCTGGGCTTTGGCCGTTTGTTCCTTTTGATTCTTTCCCGAGCCCACCAGATGAGGCTTGGGCCGAAGGTGCTGTGGAATCTTGGTTTCATTGCATTGGGCTGGCGGCTCCGTATAGGCAGGTGCCTTCTTTTTCGGAGTTGGTCAGGGATTTATTTCCAAACTTCCAGCCGAGACCATCGCTTGCCTCCTCGCCTTCCACTTCACCTTCCTTCCCTGCTACCAACTCTGCTTCAGCCTCGACTAGCTCGCCGCTGCTGCCATTGCTGTCCGACAGGGCTCTGGTTTCCATCTCCCCGGAGTCGCTGCCGATGGACAATATCCCCATTGATCCTCAACCTTTTGTCCCTCACGGCTTTCAGATTCAGGTGATTGAAGGCTGCAATGGGGTTTATCGAGCGATTGTTCCTCATCGCCCGAGGCGGCACGAAGACTGGGCGATTGCCAATATCCACCCACATCCTGATGAGGTATTTTTCCCCAATGTGTGTGCGGTTCTTGAAGAGTTCTTCCAGGGAGTTGAGCAAGTAGGCTTTAGGGAAATCCAGCCCTGTCCTTTTGGAGAAGCTTATGTCAGGTTCACGCATGTCAGAGACAGAGATAGGCTCATTCAGCAGAGCTCGCATGCTTTTGGCGATGTGTTTATTTCTTTTACTAAGCACAATCAAGGAAGGAATTGGTGTAGGGTTCATTTCAACAGAACTTGTTGGCTGCTGTTTGTGGGGGTCCCGTTTGATTTCTGTAACACTGAGGATATTGCTTCAGCGATTTCAAAGTGGGGCAAGATCATTAGTTGGGGAAAGAAGATGCTCTGAAGGGTAAGATCTTGGTCAAAGCTAGAGTCACAGAGCTTGGTGACATTCCTAAAAGTATTCGATGTTCTGAAGGAGAATTATTTGAAGAGGAATCCTGGACTTGCTCTGTTGAGGTACTTCTTGAAGAAATGTTGGGGGGTGGGCCTGCAGATGAGGACCCTTTTCCACCTGAGGGTGTAGACCCACATCCTGTACCCCAACATGCCAATGATTTTCTAGGTATTCAACAACTGCCTAATCATGATATTCATGCTCCTAATGAAGACTGGGATGATTGGGAGGAACAAGCAGAGGAAGGGGACCACTGGGCTTTCCCACAACCAGCTCCTATCCTTCCCCAGCAGCCACAAATTGAAATTCCAGCTTTGGCTGAAGAAGGGGCTCCTAACAGTAGCATTACTACTACAGTTTCTCTATCTGATGGTTTGCTCTCCTTGACACACTCTGCCAGTGAGGAGGTCAACCAAGGTGCTCAGGTGCATCCTATAGGTCAAGGGCTTCTTAACATTGCTTTGGCTTATAATGTAGTTGAAGAAGAGGAGGATGTACAGGATTTACAGCCTAATGATGTTTAGCCACAGATGGTGCTAATGGAGCATCCTAAACTGATTCTGAATGAGGCTGCAGTGGAACAACAAATCTTGCAGCAAGAAGGTGTTGTACCTAGTCAATCTTTGCAGTCTGTTCCAACTCTAGGGAAGTCCACCTCTGATAGAAATGTTGCAGCTACTGACACCTCCTTGCCCATTGTTCACCCAGACAAGCAGCCTAAGATTTTGCAGGAAGTTCCTGCTTCTCATAATTGTGAAGTGCCCCTAGAAGCTGTTGGCAATGCATTTGTGGCAGATTCTATTCCTTCAAATCATGTTCTTATCTCAGATATCAAGGGCAAGGCTGATGTTACAATCCCTCACATTGGTTCCTCATCTGAAGCCAACCCTAAAGGTAACTATGGGTCCTTCTTTTTGCCTGGCTCTCCTTCATTGCTTGCATTACATACTTTGGTCCAAGATCATGCTTTGCAAGTCATTGATGGTTCACATTTAATCTCTGAAGAAGGGCTAGATTTATGGATACAACATTTTGCACCAGCAACCCAAGGAGCTACCCAAACATTCAAGATAGAAATTCCAGTAAGTTGGTTTAACTTCAAAATTCATTTGCTGTTGACACCTGACAAGTTTGGTTGGACCATGCATCTGCTTAAGTCTGATATCTGGAAAATGTTGACTGCTAATTGTGAGCAAGAACAAACTCTGCCTTTTCATATACCTGATGAATGTACAACTTCTCAGGCACCTGCATGTAAGGATTTCATACTGGGACTAGGCAAAGATAATGAAGGTATCAGCCCTGCTGCTCATTCTTCCACTGGGGCTAGTAGTCCTCTTCAGCAGGTGTCTCCAAATAAAGTCTTGCCTCTTGGAGAGGCCATCTCAAGGAAAAGGAGGGAGAAAGAACCTTTGGTGGAAACTGAGGTAAGAATAAGTGACAGGATTAAAAAGGATAACATGGGATATAGAAGGAAATCTTGTGCTACTCAGTCTTGTCTACCATGTAATGCCATACCTCCAATTATTCACAATTCAGTGGTTAAAAACCTGTCTAAATCTTTTTGCAAGGTTGCCGATGAAGAGATTCAGGAGAAGTTGACCAAGAAGCCTAAGAAGAAGGGGCAGGAGGAGGTGGCTAAGGTGTCCAAGGCCACAGCAGAAGTAGTCAAATCCAGGCCTATGTGATGATGTGTCTACAACATCAGTCAGTGATAGTTAGCAGGATGGCCTGCTTTTCTCTTTTGGGAATTATTATGTATGCAGTCAACTATAATGTGTGTAACTGCTACACACTGCTTGTTTGCCCTGGTAGGCACCTTTTGTATGTTACCTGCACTTTGCTGCTGTGTCAGCTATGGTATCTCCTTTTGGAAGGGACTACTACTCTATCTCATGCTATGGAAGCCTTTGAACCTCATTTAGGGATGTTTTGGTTCACCTGGTCTTTTGGTTATGAATCCTGCTGCAATGTTCCCCCATGCTTTCAGTGTTTTGTCCTTTTTGTGGATCCCAATATCTTTGTGGCCTAGGATTATCATTAGGGGGTGGACCCTGTTGATCAAAGTAACTTCGAATTGATTGTTAATGAATAATAATAGAACTTGGAATATCTTAAACTGGAATGTGAGAGGCATTAATTCCTCAGATAAGTGGTTGGCTATCAGGCAAAAAGTGGAAGGAAGTGTTGCTGGGATTGTCTGTTTACAGGAAACTAAGAGAGAAAACTTTGATCTGGCCTATATCCATAAAATATGTCCTCAGAGGTTTAATAAATTTGAATACTTACCTTCCATTGGGGCCTCAGGAGGCATACTCACTGCTTGGAATGGAGCTCTGTTCTCTAGGGAGTTAATGTTTCAAAAAAAATTCTCTTTATCAATTCAGTTCACCTGCGGGACATCTTCCAAAAGTTGGATCCTCACAAACATTTATGGTCCTTGCAATCATGAGGATAAACTTGAGTTCATTGATTGGTTTGGTAATATTCAGATGCCTAATGACATAGACTGGATTATCATGGGGGATTTTAATTTTATCAGAACTCCTGAAGACAGAAATAGACCTCGAGGGGATGTAAATGAAATGATAATGTTTAATGATGCAATAAGTGAACTTGGCCTGATTGAACTACCTCTAAAAGGCAGACAGTTCAGCTGGAGCAACATGCAAGACAACCCACTTCTGAAAAAACTAGATTGGTTTTCACCTCTGCAGCATGGATGACCAGCTACCCAGACACTTTGGCTCTTCCCTTGGCTAAACCAATCTCTGATCACCTCCCTTGCATGATAAAAATTGGCACAAATATCCCAAAGTCTAGAGTGTTCAGATTTGAAAACTATTGGCTTAACCATAGCTCTTTTAAACAGGTGGTTCAGACTGCTTGGTCTATCCCAGTAGGTCATTCAGATTGTGCTAAAAAGATTACTGCAAAATTCAAGAATGCAGAAAAGCACTAAAGTTGTGGTCCAAAAACCTTGCCTGTCATAAGAAGCAAATTGCAGATCTGAATGACTGTATATTTCTCTGGGATATGATTGAAGAATTCAGGAACCTTACACTATTTAAAAATAATTGCAGGGCCTTGCTCAAGGAGTATTTATTAACTGTGCTCAATGATCAGAAGATTTATTGGAAACAGAGAGGAAAAATTAAAGGAGTAAAGTTTGGAGATGAAAACACAAAATTCTTCCACACTAAAGCCTCTATTAATCATAGACACAATAAGATTGCTATGCTGGTGAACAAAGATCAAGTTGAAGTAACAGATCATGATGGAAAGGCTGCAATCCTATGGGAGGCTTTTAAAAATAGACTGGGGCAATTAATGGACACTCAATGCACTTTGACCTCAATGATCTTTATGATAACACAGTGGACCCTCAAATCTTCATTGATCTAGAAAAGCCTTTTACTCAAGAAGAAATTGATGAAGTGGTCAAAAACCTCCCAACAGATAAATCACCAGGACCAGATGGATTCAATAATGAGTTTATTAAAAGTTGTTGGGATATTATTAAGACTGATGTCCTTGAGCTTATATTGGCTTTTCATGCTGGGAATGTAAATCTTGAGAGCATTAACTCCTCTTGCATCACTCTATTGCCAAAAAAGAGGTGCCACTTTCCCCAAATGACTTCAGGCCAATTTCTTTGTTGAATGGTGTACTGAAAATCATTACAAAACTGTTGGCCAATAGATTACAAAGAGTTATTCTACAGCTGGTGCACATTAATCAATATGGCTTCCTCAAGGATAGAGTGTTCAAGATTGCCTAGGTTGGGCATATGAATACATTCACCAGTGTCATAAATCTAAGGAGGAAATATTAGTAATTAAATTGGATTTTGAGAAGGCTTTTGATACAATTGAGCATGCTGCAATCATTGATATTTTCAGAGCTAAAGGATTTGGAGAGAAGTGGATTTCCTGGATGGAAGCTCTGTTCACAACTGCATCCTCTTCTGTACTGCTCAATGGAGTTCCTGGGAAAAGAATTTATATAAGGAGGGGAGTAAGGCAAGGAGACCCATACTCTCCTTTAATATTTGTGATGGCTGCTGATTTGCTACAATCCATTCTTAATAAAGCCATGATATTAAACCTGATCACTGTTCCACTACAAGTAAACTCATGCCCTCACTTCCCAATTGTGCAATATGCAGATGATACCCTCCTGGTCATGCCGGCTGATGCTAGGCAGTTGTTCTGCCTAAGGGCACTTCTGAATTCTTTTGCCACAGCAACTGGGCTAAAAGTTAATTATGGGAAGTCCATCATGGTACCCTTGAATGTTGCTGAAGACAGGGTAGAAATCTATACAAACACCTTGCAGTGTGCTAGAGGACAATTCCCATTTACTTACCTGGGTATGCCCTTGGGAATATATAAACCAAGTGTTGAGCAATGTCTTCCCCTAGTCAACAGGATTGCAAAAAGATTGGCTGGTATCTCTATATTCATGACCCAAGGTGGCAAATTACTGTTGGTCAAGTCAGTGATGACATCTTTATCAGTTTTCTTCATGTGCTGTCTGGACATACCTGTTACAATAAAAAACAAATCATCAAGTACTTGAGACACTGTCTTTGGAGAGGCCCTGATATGGAAGACAAAAGACCTGCTTTGGTTTCATGGACCATAGTGTGTAGACCAAAGAATCAGGGAGGTTTAGGAGTTCTAGACATGTTTACACATAATAAAACCCTGCTCATGAAAAACCTTCATAAATTCTTCAACAGACATGACATTCCTTGGGTCAACCTGATTTGGGAAACATACTATAGTGATGGCAAATTGCCAGGGGACAACATGATTGGGTCATTCTGGTGGAAGTCCAACTTTGCTCTCATTGATCAGTACAAAGCTATTGCTAGATGTAATGTGGGAGATGGTGCCAGTGCTTTATTTTGGGATGATCTATGGAGCCAGGCAATACTTAAACATCAATTTCCTCACTTGTTCTCTTTTGTCAGAAACCCCCAGCTGAATATTCAACAAGTATTGCAGACTGAGTACTTACAGGACCTATTCTACCACCTCTTTGACAACTGAGGCCTATGAGGAATTCTTACAAATGGAAGACATTTGCATGGACATGAGACAATCAGAGCATCTAGACTCTTCTGACACATGGAGTTACATTTGGGGGACTGAACACTATTCGTCAATCAAAGCATATAAAGTCTTAATTGGTCACAAACAGACACCCCCACACTTCAACTGGATCTGGCAGAGTTCATGCCAGCCAAAGCATAAGGTTTTCTTCTGGCAACTTCTCCATGACCGAGTCAGCACAATAAATCTACTTAGAAGAATTTTTTTTGTGTTGGAGGACTATAACTGTGCTGTTGGAGGCTGTCAACAAGAAGAAACACTGCATCATCTGTTTTGGGGCTGTCAATTTGTTCAGCAATGCTGGGATTTCATTTGTCCAGCAAGAACTCCAAACTTGTCTGTGTTAGAAGCATTCCAAGACCTTAAAGACAAACTGAGGTATCCATTTTTCATGGAGATAATCATTCTTGGAGCATGGGCCATCTGGATCACCAGAAACAATAAGATCTTTGAAAACATTACACCTTCATTCCAAGGCTGGAAGTTCATATTTCTGGAGGAACTGAAACTTCTAAAATTTAGATTGAGGAAGAAGCATGAGAGAAAATTTTCAGTGTGGCTTCAAGGCCAGTTGTAATTTCTTCTTTAGGCTAGTCGGTTGTCTTTCCTTTTCTTTTCTTTCTTTTTTTCTTTTTTCTCCCTTTCTCTCTCTAGGTTGTAGGTTTTAGTCTTCTTCTTGGGCTTACCTCAAGCCCTTCAGACTTTGTGCTTCTTTGCTTTTATTAATAATAAAAATTGCAGTGGGGTTTTTACCCTACTGTTTATAGTCAAAAAGAATTGTTTCATACTTTAGTATTCTCAAACTCTTTCAACTTTCACGCAATATATGAGCGTGGGCCATGGACATAGCACTATAGGTGGAATAGAATGGTGGTTGTGGAGAAGACAAAAAGAGGAATATGGTCTCACATCAACTAAGCATATTAATGAGCTATGGAGATCCCATCAATAGATATCAATGTGGGTGAGTAGGGATTGCCCTGCAATGGATGCACTAGAGCTATAAGTGTATGAAAGCTCAGCAAAATAAACTAAGTGGGTGTGCATCCAACTTGCTTGCTCACGAAGACCTAGAGAAATTTGAGGAAGCCCATCATTGGAATATACAAGCCAAGTTCCATAATGAAAAATCCCCACTAGTATATGAAAGTGATAACATAAGAGACTCTCTATCATAAAGATCATGGTGCTACTTTGAAGCACAAGTGTGGAAAAAGGATAGTAACATTGTCCCTTCTCTCTTTTTCTCTCTCTCTCATATATATATATATATATACTATTTGCGCCTTCTCCTTTTTTATGGCCTTTTTTTATTTTTTTTATTTTTCGTCCGGAGTCGCATCCCGACTTGTGGGGGAATCATAGTCTCCATCATCCTTTCCTCACATGGTACAATGCTCTAATAATGAAGATTATCACACTTCTATTTACTTACAACTCAAGAATTACAACTGATACTTAGAACAAAATATGACTCTATGTGAATGCCTCCGGCGGTGTACCGGGATGTGTAATGAATCAAGAGTGACATGTATGAAAAATTATGAATGGTGGCTTTGCCACAAATACGATGTCAACTACATGATCATGCAAAGAAATATGACAATGATAAAGCGTGTCATAATAAACGGAACGGTGGAAAGTTGCATGGCAATATATCTCGGAATGGCTATGGAAATGCCATAATAGGTAGGTATGGTGGATGTTTTGAGGAAGGTAAATGGTGGGTTTATGGTACCGACGGAAGTTGCGCGGTACTAGAGAGGCTAGCAACAGTGGAAGGGTGGGAGCGCGTATAATCCATGGACTCAACATTAGTCATAAAGAACTCACATACTTATTGCAAAAATCTACAAGTCATCAAAACCAAGCACTACACGCATGCTCCTAGGGGAAGGGTTGGTAGGAGTTAACCATCGCGCAATCCCGACCTCCACACATAAGGAACACAATCAAAGAAACACCTCATGCTTCAAATTTGTCACACAACGGTTACCACACGTGCATGCTATGGGACTTGCAAACCCCAACACAGGTATTTCTCAGTTTCACAATTACTCAACTAGCACGACTCTAATATCACCATCTTCATGTCTCAAAACAATCATCAAGTATCAAACTTCTCACAGTATTCAATGCACTCTATATGAAAGTTTTTATTATACCCATCTTGAATACCCATCATATTAGGACTAATTTTATAACCAAAACAAATTACCATGTTGTTCTAAAAGACTCTCAAAATAATATAAGTGAAGCATGAGAGAGCAATAATTTCTATAAAATAAAACCACCATTGTGCTCTAAAAAGATATAAGTGAAGCACTAGAGCAAAATTATCTAGCTCAAAAGATATAAGTGAAGCACATAGAGTATTCTAATAAATTCTGATTCATGTGTATCTCCACCAAAAGGTGTGTACATCAAAGATGATTGTGGTAAACTAAAAATCAAAGACTCAAATCATACAAGACGCTCCAAGAAAAACACATATCATGTGGTGAATAAAAATATAGCCTCAAGTAAAGTTACCGATAGACGAAGACGAAAGAGGGGATGCCTTCCGGGGCATCCCCATGCTTAGGCTTTTGGTTGTCCTTGAATTTTACCTTGGGGTTCCTTGGCCATCCCCAAGCTTAGGCTCTTGCCACTCCTTATTCCAAAATCCATCAAATCTTTACCCAAAAACTTGAAAACTTCACAACACAAAATTTAAAGAAAACTCTCATGAGCTCTGTTAGTATAAGAAAACATACCACCACTTTAAGGTACTGTAATGAACTCATTCCTTATTTATGTTGGTGTTAAACCAACTGTATTCCAACTACTCTATGGTTCATACCCCCCGATACTACTCATAGATTCATCAAAATAAGCAAATAACACACAAAAAATAGAATCTGTCAAAAACAGAACAGTCTGTAGAATTCTGTAACTTTTGAATACTTCTGTAACTCCAAAAATTCTGAAATAAATTGGTGGACGTGGGAATTTGTATATTAATAATCTGCAAAAATAATCAACCTAAAATCACTCTCTGATAAAAAAATGACAGCTAATCTCGTGAGCGCAAAAGTTTCTGTTTTTTACAGCAAGATCGCAAAGACTTCACCCAAGTCTTCCCAAAGGTTCTACTTGACACAAACACTAATTAAAACATAAAACCACATCTAAAAAGAAGCTAGATGAATTATTTATTACTAAACATGAGCAAAAAGGAAATAACAAAAATAAAATTGGGTTGCCTCCTAACAAGCGCTATTGTTTAACGCCCCTAGCTAGGCATTGAGATTTCGATGATGCTCAGATGAAAGACAAGAATTGAAGCTCAAAGAGAGCATCATGAAACACGTGACAAAAACATCTAAGTCTACCATAATTCCTATGCATAGGCATCTTGTAGGCAAACAAACTATCATAGCAAGCAAAAACTAGCATATGCAAGGAAGCGGAAAGAAACAATAGCAATCTCAACATAACGAGAGGTAATTTAGTAACATGAAAATTTCTACAACCAAATTTTCCTCTCTCATAATAATTACATATGGGATCATAAGAAAATTCAACAAAATAGCTATAACATAAAATATTTTCAATATGATCCAGATGCATGCAAAGTTGACACTCTTCCAAAATAGTGGGATTAACATTAACTAAAGTCATGACCTCTCCAAACCCACTTTTATCAAAAACTTCATAAGATTGAAAATTATCCAAATATGTGGGATCTAAAGTTGACACTCTTCCAAACCCACTTTCAATATTATTGCAAACATTAATCTCATATTCATCATGGGGCTTACATAAATTTTCAAGATCATAAGAAGAATCACCCCAATCATGATCATTGCAACAAATAGTAGTCATAGCAAAACTAGCATCCCCAAGCTTAGGGTTTTGCATATTATTAGCACAATTGACATCAATGGAATTTATAGTAAAATCATTGCGATCATCCTTTTTATTCAAGGAGGTATCATGAATCACTTCATAAATTTCTTCATCACAATTTTCAGATTCATGAATTTCAGGCAAAACTTCATAAAGATAATCTAGTGCACAAAACTCACTAGCAATTGGTTCATCATAATTGGATCTCTTAAAAAGATTAGCATGTGGACGAGGATCCACAAACTTTTAGCAAGCGAAGATGCAAGCAAAAGGAATGCACATGGTAACAAAGGCAAACAAAAGATCGAACGGAAGAGAGGTGAAGAAAAAGGCAAAGGTTTTCAAAAATCATTTTAGAAGTGGGGGAGAGGAAAACGAGAGGCAAATGGCAAATAATGTAATGCGGGGGAGAGGAGTTTATGATGGGTACTTGGTATGTCTTAACCGAGCATAGATCTCCCCGGCAACGGCGCCAGAAATCATTCTTGCTACCTCTTGAGCATGCGTTGGTTTTCCCTTGAAGAGGAAAGGGTGATGCAGTGCTACCTCTTGAGCACTGCGTTGGATTTTCCCGAAGAGGAGAGGATGATGCAGTAAAGTAGCGTAAGTATTTCCCTCGGTTTTTGAGAACCAAGGTATCAATCTAGTAGAGATCACGCACAAGTCCCTCGTACCTACACAAAACGATAGCTACTCGCAACCAACGCGATTAGGGGTTGTCAATCCCTTCACGGTCACTTACGAGGGTGAGATCTGGTAGAGATGATAAATAATATTTTTGGTATTTTTGATATAGAGATGCAAAGTAAAAAGAAAAAGGCAAAGTAAAAACAAAGCAAGTAAATAAAGTAGTGGAGATTGATATGATGAGAATAGACCCCGGGGCCATAGGTTTCACTAGTGGCTTCTCTCAAGAGCATAAGTATTCTATGGTGGGTGAACAAATTACTGTTAAGCAATTGATAGAAAAGCGAATAATTATGAGATTATCTAGGTATGATCATGTATATAGGCATCACGTCCAAGACAAGTAGATCGAAACGATTCTGCATCTACTACTATTACTCCACTCATCGACCGCTATCCAGCATGCATCTAGAGTATTAAGTAAAAACAGAGTAACGCCTTAAGCAAGATGACATGATGTAGAGGGATAATTCATGCAAATGATAAAACCCCATCTTGTTATCCTCGATGGCAACAATACAATACGTGCCTTGCAACCCTTTCTGTCACTGGGTAAGGACACCGCAAGATTGAACCCAAAGCTAAACACTTCTCCCATTGCAAGAACTACCAATCTAGTTGGCCAAACCAAACGGATAATTCGAAGAGACTTGCAAAGATAACTCAATCATACATAAAAGAATTCAGAGAAGAATCAAATATTGTTCATAGATAAGCTGGATCATAAACCCACAATTCATCGGTCTCAACAAACACACCGCAAAAAGAAGATTACATCGAATAGATCTCCACAAGAGAGGGGGAGAACATTGTATTGGGATCCAGAAAGAGAGAAGAAGCCATCTAGCTACTAGCTATGGACCCGAAGGTCTGAAGTAAACTACTCACGCTTCATCGGAGAGGCTATGGTGTTGATGTAGAAGCCCTCCGTGGTAGATGCCCTCTCCGGCGGAGCTCCGGAACAGGCCCCAAGATGGGATCTCGCGGATACAGAAAGTTGCGGCGGTGGAATTAGGTTTTTGGCTCCGTATTTGATCTGACGGGGGTACGTAGGTATATATAGGAGGAAGGAGTACGTCGGTGGAGCAACAGGGGGCCCACGAGGCAGGGTGGCGCGCCTAGGGGAGCGCCCTGCACCCTCATGACCGCCTCTAGCACTTCTTGGAGTAGGGTCCAAGTCTCCTGGATCACGTTCGGTGAGAAAATCACGTTCCCGAAGGTTTTATTCCGTTTGGACTCTGTTTGATATTACGTTTCTTCGAAATACTGAAATAGGCAAAAAAAAACAGCAATTCTGGGCTGGGCCTCCGGTTAATAGGTTAGTCCCAAAAATAATATAAAAGTGGAAAATAAAGCCCAATATAGTCCAAAACAGTAGACAAAGTAGCATGGAGTAATCAAAAATTATAGATACATTGGAGACGTATCAAGCATCCCCAAGCTTAATTCCTGCTCGTCCTCGAGTAGGTAAATGATAAAAAGGAATTTTTGATGCGGAGTGATACTTTGGCATAATTTCAATGTAAATCTTCTTGATTGTGATATGAATATTCAGATCTGAAAGATTCAAGACAAAAGTTCATATTGACACAAAAATAATAATACTTCAAGCATACTAATCAAAGCAATCATGTCTTCTCAAAATAACATGGTAAAAGAAAGTTCATCCCTGCAAAATCATATAGTTAGGCTATGCTTCATTTTCGTCACACAAAGATGTTCCCAACTTCTATACCCCCGATGACAAGCCAAGCAATTGTTTCATACTTAAATAATCTCAAACTTTTTCAACCTTCACGCAGTACATGAGCGTGAGCCATGGATATAGCACTATGGGTGGAATAGAATATGATGATGGGGATTGTGTGGAGAAGACCAAAAAGGAGAAAGTCTCACATTGACGAGGATAATCAACGGGCTATGGAGATGCCCATCAATTGATGTCAACATGAGGAGTAGGGATTGCCATGCAACGAATGCACTAGAGCTATGAATGCTCAACAAAAGAAAACTAGTGGGTGTGCATCCAACTTGCTTGCTCATGAAGACCTAGGGCATTTGAGGAAGCCCATCATAGGAATATACAAGCCAAGTTCTATAATGAAAGATTCCCACTAGTATAAAAAGACAACAACTTATGAGACTCACTACATGAGAAACAAGGTGCTACTTTGAAGCACAATATATGAGACTTACTACATGAAGAACAAGGTGCTACTTTGAAGCACAATATATGAGACTTACTACATGAAGAACAAGGTGCTACTTTGAAGCACAAGTGTGGAAAAAGAGATGGGTAGCATTGCCCCCTTTTTTCTTTTTTTTTGGGCCTTTCTTTTTTTTCCTTTTGGCCTTTCTTCTTTTTTTCTTCTTCTTTTTTCTTTTGGGCAATGCTCTAATAATGATGATCATCACACTTCTATTGATTACAACATAAGGATTACAACTCAAAACTTAGAACAAGATATGAATCTATATGAATGCCTCCGGCGGTGTACCGGGATGGTGCAATGAATCAAGAGTGACATGTATAAAAAATAATGCAATGGTGGCCTTGCCACAAATACGATGTCAACTACATGATCATGCAATGGCAATATGACAAAAGTAATGTATGTCATGATATGGTGGAAGTTGCATGGCAATATATCTCGGAATGGCTATAGAAATGCCATAATAGGTAGGTATGGTGGTTGTTTTGAGGAAGATATAAGGAGGTTTATGTGTGATAGAGCGTATCGTATCACGGGGTTTGGATGCACCGGCGAAGTTTGCGCCAACTCTCAAGGTGAGAAAGGGCAATGCATGGTACCGAAGAGGCTAGCAAAGGCGGAAAGGTGAGAGTGCTTATAATCCATGGACTCAACATTATTCAAAAGAACTCATATACTTATTGCAAAGATTTAAAAGTCATCAAAAAATCAAGTACTACGCGCATGCTCCTAGGGGGATAGATTGGTAGGAAAAGACCATCGCTCGTCCCCGACCGCCACTCATAAGGATGCACAAGCCAGGTACACTTCATGTTTCAAATTTGTTACACAACTTTAACCATACGTGCATGCAACGGGACTTGCAAACTTCAACACAAGCATTTCTCAAGTTCATAATCACCCAACTAGCACGACTTTGATATTATCACCTCCATATCTCAAAACAATTATCAAGCATCAAACTTATCTTAGTATTCAATTCACTCAAAAGAAAGTTTCACATATATTGAATACCAAGTATATTAACATTAAGCCATTTACCATGCTATTAACGACTCTCAAAATAATCTAAGTGAAGCATGAGAGATCAATAGTTTCTTTAAAACAAATCCACCACCGTGCTCTAAAAGATCTAAGTGAAGCACTAGAGCAAAAATTATTACGCTCAAAAGATATAAGTGAAGCACAATGAGCAAAACTATCAAGCTCAAAAGATATAAGTGAAGCACAATGAGTATTCAAGCAAATTCTAAATCATGTATGACTCTCTCAAAAGGTGTGTACAGCAAGGATGATTGTGGCAAACTAACAAGCAAAGACACAAATAATGAATACGCTCCAAGCAAAACACATATCATGTGGTGAATAAAAATATAGCTCCAAGTAAATTACCGATGGAAGTAGACGAAAGAGGGGATGCCTTCCGGGGCATCCCCAAGCTTTGACTTTTTGGTGTCCTTGGATTATCTTGGGGGTGCCATGGGCATCCCCAAGCTTAGGCTCTTGCCACTCTTTGTTCCATAATCCTGAAGGAAATATGCCCTAGAGGCAATAATAAAGTTATTATTTATTTCCTCATATCATGATAAATGTTTATTATTCATGCTAGAATTGTATTAACCGAAAACATGATACATGTGTGAATACATAGACAAACATATAGTCACTAGTATGCCTCTACTTGACTAGCTCATTAATCAAAGATGGTTATGTTTCCTAACCATAGACATGTGTTTCATTTGATTAATGGGATCACATCATTAGGATAATGATGTGATTGACATGACCCATTCCGTTAGCCTAGCACTTGATCGTTTAGTATATTGCTATTGCTCTCTTCATGACTTATACAAAGTTCCTGCAACTATGAGATTGTGCAACTCCCGTTTACCGGAAGAACACTTTGTGTGCTACCAAACGTCACAACGTAACTGGGTGATTATAAAGGTGCTCTACAGGTGTTTCCGAAGGTACATGTTGGGTTGGCATAAATCGAGATTAGGTTTTGTCACTCCGATTGTCGGAGAGGTATCTCTGGGCCCTCTCGGTAATACTCATCACCTAAGCCTTGCAAGCATTATAACTAATGAGTTAGTTATAAGATGATGTGTTACAGAACGAGTAAAGAGACTTGCCGGTAACGAGATTGAACTAGGTATTGGATACCAACGATCAAATCTCGGGCAAGTAACATACCGATGACAAAGGGAACAACGTATGTTGTTATGCGGTTTGACCGATAAAGATCTGCGTAGAATATGTAGGAACCAATATGGGCATCCAGGTCCCGCTATTGGTTATTGACCGAGAATGGTTCTAGGTCATGTCTACATAGTTCTCGAACCCGTAGGGTCCGCACGCTTAACGTTACGATGACAGTTTTATTATGAGTTTATAAGTTTTGATGTACCGAAGTTTGTTCAATGTCCCGGATGTGATCACAGACATGACGAGGAGTCTCGAAATGGTCGAGACATAAAGATTGATATATTGGAAGCCTATGTTTGGACATCGGAAAGGTTCCGGGTGAAATCGGGATTTTACCGGAACACCGGGGGGTTACCGGAACCCTCCCGGGGGTTAATGGGCCTTAGTGGGCCATGAGGGAGAAGAGGAGGGCCGGCCAGGGCAGGCCGCGCGCCCCCTCCCCCCTAGTCCGAATAGGACAAGGAAGGGGGGGCGGCGCCCCCCTTTCATCTTTCCCCTCCCCCGTTTCCTTCTCCACCAAGGCAAGAGGGGGGAGTCCTACTCCCGGTGGGAGTAGAACTCCTCCAGGCGCACCCCAAGGTGGCCGGCCACACCTCCCCCTCCCTCCTTTATATACGGGGGCAGGGGGGCACCCCATAACACACAAGTTGATCTACGGATCGTTCCTTAGCCGTGTGCGGTGCCCCCCTCCACCATATTCCACCTCGGTCATATTGTCGTGGAGTTTAGGCAAAGCCCTGCGCCGGTAGAACATCATCATCGTCACCATGCCGTCGTGCTGACGGAACTCATCCCCGAAGCTTTGCTGGATCGGAGCCCAGGGATCGTCATCGAGCTGAACGTGTGCTGAACTCGGAGGTGCCGTACGTTCGGTGCTTGGATCGGTCGGATCGTGAAGGCATACGACTACATCAACCGCGTTGTCATAACGCTTCTGCTTACGGTCTACGAGGGTACGTGGACAACACTCTCCCCTCTCGTTGCTATGTCATCACCATGATCTTGCGTGTTCGTAGGAAATTTTTTGAAATTACTACGTTCCCCAACAGTGGCATCCGAGCCTGGTTTTATGCGTAGATGTCATATGTACGAGTAGAACACAAGTGAGTTGTGGGCGATACAAGTCATACTACTTACCAGCATGTCATACTTTGGTTCGGCGGTATTGTGAGATGAAGCGGCCCGGACCGACATTACGCGTACGCTTACGCGAGACTGGTTTCACCGTTACGAGCACTCGTGCTTAAAGGTGACTGGCGGGTGTCTGTCTCTCTCACTTTAGCTGAATCGAGTGTGGCTACGCCCGGTCCTTGCGAAGGTTAAAACAGCACTAACTTGACAAACTATCATTGTGGTTTTTGATGCGTAGGTAAGAACGGTTCTTGCTAAGCCCGTAGCAGCCACGTAAAATTTGCAACAACAAAGTAGAGGACGTCTAACTTGTTTTTGCAGGGCATGTTGTGATGTGATATGGTCAAGACGTGATGCTATATTTTATTGTATGAGATGATCATGTTTTGTAACCGAAGTTATCGGCAACTGGCAGGAGCCATATGGTTGTCGCTTTATTGTATGAAATGCAAATGCCCTGTAATTGCTTTACTTTATCACTAAGCGGTAGCGATAGTCGTAGAAGCAATAGTTGGTGAGACGACAACGATGCTACGATGGAGATCAAGGTGTCGCGCCGGTGACGATGGTGATCATGACGGTGCTTCGGAGATGGAGATCACAAGCACAAGATGATGATGGCCATATCATATCACTTATATTGATTGCATGTGATGTTTATCCTTTATGCATCTTATCTTGCTTTGATTGACGGTAGCATTTTAAGATGATCTCTCACTAAAATTATCAAGAAGTGTTCTCCCTGAGTATGCACCATTGCCAAAGTTCGTCGTGCCCAGACACCACGTGATGATCGGGTGTGATAAGCTCTACGTCCATCTACAACGGGTGCAAGCCAGTTTTGCACACGCAGAATACTCAGGTTAAACTTGACGAGCCTAGCATATGCAGATATGGCCTCGGAACACGGAGACCGAAAGGTCGAGCGTGAATCATATAGTAAGATATGATCAACATAGTGATGTTCACCATTGAAAACTACTCCATCTCACGTGATGATCGGTTATGGTTTAGTTGATTTGGATCACGTGATCACTTAGATGACTAGAGAGATGTCTGTCTAAGTGGGAGTTCTTAAGTAATATGATTAATTGAACTTAAATTTATCATGAACTTAGTACCTGATAGTATTTTGCTTATCTATGTTTGTTGTAGATAGATGGCTCGTGTTGTTGTTCCGTTGAATTTTAATGCGTTCCTTGAGAAAGCAAAGTTGAAAGATGATGGTAGCAATTACACGGACTGGGTCCGTAACCTGAGGATTATCCTCATTGCTGCACAGAAAAGTTACGTCCTGGAAGCACCGCTGGGTGCCAGGCCTGCTGCTGATGCAACTGACGACGTTAAGAACGTCTGGCAGAGCAAAGCTGATGACTACTCTATAGTTCAGTGTGCCATGCTTTACGGCTTAGAACCGGGTCTTCAACGACGTTTTGAACGTCATGGAGCATATGAGATGTTCCAGGAGTTGAAGTTAATATTTCAAGCAAATGCCCGGATTGAGAGATATGAAGTCTCCAATAAGTTCTACAGCTGCAAGATGGAGGAGAATAGTTCTGTCAGTGAGCATATACTCAAAATGTCTGGGTATAATAATCACTTGATTCAACTGGGAGTTAATCTTCCTGATGATAGCGTCATTGACAGAATTCTCCAATAACTACCACCAAGCTACAAGAGCTTTGTGATGAATTATAATATGAAAGGGATGAACAAGACTATTCCCTTGCTCTTCGCAATGCTAAAAGCTGTGGAGGTAGAAATCAAGAAGGAGCATCAAGTGTTGATGGTCAACATGACCACTAGTTTCAAGAAAAAGGGCAAAGGGAAGAAGAAGGGGAACTTCAAGAAGAACAGCAAGCAAGTTGCTGCTCAAGAGAAGAAACCCAAGTCTGGACCTAAGCCTGAAACTGAGTGCTTCTACTGCAAGCAGACTGGTCACTGGAAGCGGAACTGCCCCAAGTATTTGGCGGATAAGAAGGATGCCAAAGTAAACAAAGGTATATGTGATATACATGTTATTGATGTTTACCTAACTAGAGCTCGTAGTAGCACCTGGGTATTTGATACTGGTTCTGTTGCTAATATTTGCAACTCGAAACAGGCACTACGGAATAAGCGAGCACTGGCCAAGGACGAGGTGACGATGCGCGTGGGAAACGGTTCCAAAGTCGATGTGATCGCGGTCGGCACACTACCTCTACATCTACCTTCGGGATTAGTTTTAGACCTGAATAAATGTTATTTGGTGCCAGCGTTAAGCATGAACATTATATCTGGATCTTGTTTGATGCGAGACGGTTATTCATTTAAATCAGAGAATAATGGTTGTTCTATTTATATGAGTAATATCTTTTATGGTCATGCACCTTGAAGAGTGGTCTATTTTTATTAAATCTCGATAGTAGTGATACACATATTCATAGTGTTGAAACCAAAAGATGTAGAGTTGATAATGATAGTGCAACTTATTTGTGGCACTGCCGTTTGGGTCATATCGGTGTAAAGCGCATGAAGAAACTCCATACTGATGGACTTTTGGAATCACTTGATTATGAATCACTTGGTACTTGCGAACCGTGCCTTATGGGCAAGATGACTAAAACGCCGTTCTCTGGAACTATGGAGAGAGCAACTGATTTGTTGGAAATCATACATACTGATGTTTGTGGCCCAATGAATGTTGAGGCTCACGGCGGGTATCGTTATTTTCTCACCTTCACAGATGATTTGAGCAGATATGGGTATATCTACTTGATGAAACACAAGTCTGAAACATTTGAAAAGTTCAAAGAATTTCAGAGTGAAGTGGAAAATCATCGTAACAAGAAAATAAAGTTTCTACGATCTGATCGTGGAGGAGAGTATTTGAGTTATGAGTTTGGCCTACACTTGAAACAATGTGGAATAGTTTCGCAACTCACGCCACCTGGAACACCACAACGAAATGGTGTGTCCGAACGTCGTAATCGTACTTTACTTGATATGGTGCGATCTATGATGTCTCTTACTGATTTACCGCTATCATTTCGGGGTTATGCTTTAGAGACGGCCACATTCACGTTAAATAGGGCACCATCAAAATCCGTTGAGACGACGCCTTATGAACTGTGGTTTGGCAAGAAACCAAAGTTGTCGTTTCTTAAAGTTTGGGGCTGAGATGCTTATGTGAAGAAACTTCAACCAGATAAGCTCGAACCTAAATCGGAGAAATGTGTCTTCATAGGATACCCAAAAGCGACTGTTGGGTACACCTTCTATCACAGTTCCGAAGGCAAGACTTTCATTGCTAAGAATGGATCCTTTCTAGAGAAGGAGTTTCTCTCAAAAGAAGTGAGTGGGAGGAAAGTAGAACTTGATGAGATAACTGTATCTACTCCCTTGTTGGAAAGTAGTTCATCACAAGAACCGGTTCCTGTGACAACTACACCAACTAGTGAGGAAGCTAATGATATTGATCATGAAACTTCAGATCAAGTTTCTACTGAACCTCGTAGGTCTACCAGAGTAAGATCCGCACCAGAGTGGTACGATAATCCTATTCTGGAAGTCATGTTACTTGACCATGATGAACCTACGAACTATGAGGAAGCGATGATGAGCCCAGATTCCGCAAAATGGCTAGAGGCCATGAGATCTGAGATGGGATCCATGTATGAAAACAAAGTATGGACTTTGGTTGACTTGCCCGATGATCGGCAAGCCATTGAGAATAAATGGATCTTTAAGAAGAAGACTGATGCTGATGGTAATGTAACTGTCTATAAAGCTCGACTTGTTGCGAAAGGTTTTCGACAAGTTCAAGGGGTTGACTACGATGAGACTTTCTCACCCGTAGCGATGCTTAAGTCTGTCCGAATCATGTTAGCTATTGCTGCATTTCATGATTATGAAATTTGGCAAATGGATGTCAAGACTGCATTCTTGAATGGATTTCTAGAAGAAGAGTTGTATATGATGCAGCCGGAAGGTTTTGTTGATCCAAAAGGTGCTGACAAAGTGTGCAGGCTCCAGCGTTCCATTTATGGACTGGTGCAAGCATCTCGGAGTTGGAATAAACGTTTTGATAGTGTGATCAAAGCATATGGTTTTATACAGACTTTTGGAGAAGCCTGTATTTACAAGAAAGTGAGTGGGAGCTCTGTAGCATTTCTAATTTTATATGTAGATGACATATTATTAATTGGAAAAGATATAGAATTTCTGGATAGCATAAAAGAATACTTGAATAAAAGTTTTTGAATGAAAGACCTCGGTGAAGCTGCTTACATATTGGGCATCAAGATCTATAGAGATAGATCAAGACGCTTAATAGGACTTTCACAAAGCACATAACTTGACAAAATTTTGAAAAAGTTCAAAATGGATCAGGCAAAGAAAGGATTCTTGCCTGTGCTACAAGGTGTGAAGTTGAGTCAAACTCAATGCCCGACCACAGCAGAAGATAGAGAGAAAATGAAAGATGTTCCCTATGCTTCAGCCATAGGCTCTATCATGTATGCAATGCTGTGTACCAGACCTGACGTATGCTTAGCAATAAGCTTGGCAGGAAGGTACCAAAGTAATCCAGGAGTGGATCACTGGGCAGCGGTCAAGAACATCCTGAAATACCTGAAAAGGACTAAGGATATGTTTCTCGTATATGGAGGTGACAAAGAGCTAGTCGTAAACGGTTACGTCGATGCAAGCTTTGACACTGATCCGGACGATTCTAAATCACAAACCGGGTACGTGTTTCTATTAAACGGTGGAGCTGTAAGTTGGTGCAGTTCTAAACAAAGTGTCGTAGCAGGATCTACATGTGAAGCGGAGTACATAGCTGCTTCGGAAGCAGCAAATGAAGGAGTCTGGATGAAGGAGTTCATTTCCGACCTAGGTGTCATACCTAGTGCATCGGGACCAATGAAGATCTTCTGTGACAATACTGGTGCAATTGCCTTGGCAAAGGAATCCAGATTTCACAAGAGGACCAAGCACATCAAGAGACGCTTCAATTCCATTCGGGACCAAGTCCAAGTGGGAGACATAGAGATTTGCAAGATACATACGGATCTGAATGTTGCAGACCCATTGACTAAGCCTCTCTCACGAGCAAAACATGATCAGCACCAAGACTCCATGGGTCTTAGAATCATTACTATGTAATCTAGATTATTGACTCTAGTGCAAGTGGGAGACTGAAGGAAATATGCCCTAGAGGCAATAATAAAGTTATTATTTATTTCCTCATATCATGATAAATGTTTATTATTCATGCTAGAATTGTATTAACCGGAAACATGATACATGTGTGAATACATAGACAAACATATAGTCACTAGTATGCCTCTACTTGACTAGCTCGTTAATCAAAGATGGTTATGGTTCCTAACCATAGACATGTGTTGTCATTTGATTAATGGGATCACATCATTAGGATAATGATGTGATTGACATGACCCATTCCGTTAGCCTAGCACTTGATCGTTTAGTATATTGCTATTGCTTTCTTCATGACTTATACAAAGTTCCTGCAACTATGAGATTGTGCAACTCCCGTTTACCGGAAGAACACTTTGTGTGCTACCAAACGTCACAACGTAACTGGGTGATTATAAAGGTGCTCTACAGGTGTTTCCGAAGGTACATGTTGGGTTGGCATAAATCGAGATTAGGTTTTGTCACTCCGATTGTCGGAGAGGTATCTCTGGGCCCTCTCGGTAATACTCATCACCTAAGCCTTGCAAGCATTATAACTAATGAGTTAGTTATAAGATGATGTGTTACAGAACGAGTAAAGAGACTTGCCGGTAACGAGATTGAACTAGGTATTGGATACCGACGATCAAATCTCGGGCAAGTAACATACCGATGACAAAGGGAACAACGTATGTTGTTATGCGGTTTGACCGATAAAGATCTTCGTAGAATATGTAGGAACCAATATGGGCATCCAGGTCCCGCTATTGGTTATTGACCGAGAATGGTTCTAGGTCATGTCTACATAGTTGTCAAACCCGTAGGGTCCGCACGCTTAACGTTACGATGACAATTTTATTATGAGTTTATAAGTTTTGATGTACCGAAGTTTGTTCGGAGTCCCGGATGTGATCACGGACATGACGAGGAGTCTCGAAATGGTCGAGACATAAAGATTGATATATTGGAAGCCTATGTTTGGACATCGGAAAGGTTGCGGGTGAAATCGGGATTTTACCGGAACACCGGGGGTTACCGGAACCCTCCCGGGGGTTAATGGGCCTTAGTGGGCCATGAGGGAGAAGAGGAGGGCCGGCCAGGGCAGGGCAGGCCGCGCGCCCCCTCCCCCCTAGTCCGAATAGGACAAGGAAGGGGGGCGGCGCCCCCCTTTCCTCTTTCCCCTCCCCCCTTTCCTTCTCCACCAAGGCAAGAGGGGGGAGTCCTACTTCCGGTGGGAGTAGGACTCCTCCAGGCGCACCCCAAGGGGGCCGGCCGCACCTCCCCCTCCCTCCTTTATATACGGGGGCAGGGGGGCACCCCATAACACACAAGTTGATCTACGGATCGTTCCTTAGCCGTGTGCGGTGCCCCCCTCCACCATATTCCACCTCGGTCATATCGTCGCGGAGTTTAGGCGAAGCCCTGCGCCGGTAGAACATCATCATCGTCACCACGCCGTCGTGCTGATGGAGCTCATTCCCGAAGCTTTGCTGGATCGGAGCCCGGGGATCGTCATCGAGCTTAACGTGTGCTGAACTCGGAGATGCCGTATGTTCGGTGCTTGGATCGGTCGGATCGTGAAGACGTACGACTACATCAACCGTGTTGTCATAACGCTTCCGCTTACGGTCTACGAGGGTACGTGGACAACACTCTCCCCTCTCGTTGCTATGTCATCACCATGATCTTGCGTGTTCGTAGGAATTTTTTTGAAATTACTACATTCCCCAACAAATCCATCAAAAGTATTCACCCAAAACTTGAAAACTTCACAACACAAAACTCAATAGAAATCTCGTGAGCTCCGTTAGTGAAAGAAAACAAAAGACTACTTCAAGGTACTGTAATGAACTCATTCTTTATTTATATAGGTGTTAAACCTACTGTATTCCAACTTCCTTATGGTTTATAAACTAATTTATTAGCCATAGATACATTGAAATAAGCAAACAACACATGAAAAACAGAATCTGTCAAAAACAGAACAGTCTGTAGCAATCTGTAACTAACGCAAACTTTTGGAACTCTAAAACTTCTACCAAAATAGGACATACTGTACAATTTGCTTATTGATCAGCAGCAAAAAGAATCAATGCAAAAGCACGTCCCTGTGATTTATTGATTTTTTTCTCGTGAGCGCAAAGTTTCTGTTTTTCAGCAGAATCAAATCAACTATTATCATAGCCTTTCCTATAGGTTCCACTTGGCACAAACACTAATTAAAACATAAAACCACATCTAAACAGAAAGTAGAAACAAAATTTAACACTAAAAAGGAACAAAAACAAAGAACACAAAATAAAATTGGGTTGCCTCCCAACAAGCGCTATCGTTTAACGCCCCTAGCTAGGCATAAAAGCGAAGATAGATCTAACAAGTGCCCTCCTTGGCACCGGATGTGTAAGTAGCAAAAGAAGATCTTCTTTCTAAGTCGTTCATCCTTCTATTCAGATTAAGAACATTGCCATTAATGGATGAGGTGAGATTAAGCATGTTACAGAAATTTGCATCCAAGCTAGACTTCATCTCTTTAATAGTTTCATTTTGATAAAAGCACAAGAGGGTAGTTGATTCAACTTTATCATTTAAAGGGTGCCCAAATATGGTTTTCATTTTTTCATAGGTATCTATAGCATCCCCTTCAAGAAAACCTTCTTCGAAAATAGAATCTAGAACTTGTTTGAAAGAGGTGGGCAAGCCAACATAGAAACTTTTTAAGTAAACATCGATTTGATATTGCGGCACGTAACTAGCCCGAATCCTTAATAACCTATCCCAAGCATCTTTTAAAGATTCATCAAGTAAATAGCGAAAGATTCTGGAGTCATCATCATCAAAATCATCTAAATTCTCATTGGTGATCCCGGTGGGTCTCTCTGTAGCATCATTGTTTATGAGCTTAGAAAGGATAGATAGGTTATCCAAGGCACTAGAACTTGGGAGAAATCCCTTAGTTTTTTTGATTCGGCCATGGAAACAAGTAATCCAACACACAAGCAGAGGCAAACGAGAAAAGGGCAAAAGAGAAAGAGAGGAGGAGATTGGGAAAGAGAGGGCGAATAAAACGGCAATGGTGAAGTGGGGGAGAGGAAAACGAGAGGCAAATAATGTAATGCGAGAGATAGGGATTGTGATGGGTACTTGGTATGGTTGACTTTTGCGCAAACTCCCCGGCAACGGCGCCAGAAATTCTTCTTGCTACCTCTTGAGCACTGCGTTGGATTTTCCCGAAGAGGAGAGGATGATGCAGTAAAGTAGTGTAAGTATTTCCCTCAGTTTTTGAGAACCAAGGTATCAATCCAGTAGGAGATCACGCACAACTCCCTCGTACCTACACAAAACGATAGCTACTCGCAACCAACGCGATTAGGGGTTGTCAATCCCTTCACAGTCACTTACGAGGGTGAGATCTGATAGAGATGATAAATAATATTTTTGGTATTTTTGATATAGAGATGCAAAGTAAAAAAGAAAAAGGCAAAGTAAAAACAAAGCAAGTAAATAAAGTAGTGGAGATTGATATGATGAGAATAGACCCCGGGGCCATAGGTTTCACTAGTGGCTTCTCTCAAGAGCATAAGTATTCTACGGTGGGTGAACAAATTATTGTTGAGCAATTGATAGAAAAGCGAATAATTATGAGATTATCTAGGTATGATCATGTATATAGGCATCACGTCCAAGACAAGTAGATCGAAACGATTCGGCATCTACTACTATTACTCCACTCTTCGACCGCTATCCAGCATGCATCTAGAGTATTAAGTAAAACAGAGTAACGCCTTAAGCAAGATGACATGATGTAGAGGGATAAATTCATGCAATATGATAAGAACCCCATCTTGTTATCCTCGATGGCAACAATACAATACGTGCCTTGCAACCCTTTTTGTCACTGGGTAAGGACACCGCAAGATTGAACCCAAAGCTAAACACTTCTCCCATTGCAAGAACCACCAATCTAGTTGGCCAAACCAAACAAATAATTCGAAGAGACTTGTAAAGATAACTCAATCATACATAAAAGAATTCAGAGAAGAATCAAATATTGTTCATAGATAAGCTGGATCATAAACCCACAATTCATCGGTCTCAACAAACACACCGCAAAAAGAAGATTACATCGAATAGATCTCCACAAGAGAGGGGGAGAACATTGTATTGAGATCCAAAAAGAGAGAAGAAGCCATCTAGCTAATAACTATGGACCCGAAGGTCTGAAGTAAACTACTCACACTTCATCGGAGAGGCTATGGTGTTGATGTAGAAGCCCTCTATGGTAGATGCCCTCTCCGGCGGAGCTCCGAAATAGGCCCCAAGATGGGATCTCGCGGATACAGAAGGTTGTGGCGGTGGAATTAGGTTTTTGACTCCTGTTCTGATCTGACGGGGGTACTTAGGTATATATAGGAGGAAGGAGTACGTCGGTGGAGCAACAGGGGGCCCACGAGGCAGGGGGCGCGCCCTCCACCCTCGTGACCGCCTCTGTCACTTCTTGGAGTAGGGTCCAAGTCTCCTGGATCACGTTCGGTGAGGAAATCACGTTCCTGAAGGTTTTATTCCGTTTGGACTCCGTTTGATATTCTGTTTCTTCGAAATACTGAAATAGGCAAAAAACAGCAATTCTGGGCTGGGCCTCCGGTTAATAGGTTAGTCCCAAAAATAATATAAAAGTGGAAAATAAAGCCCAATATAGTCCAAAACAGTAGACAAAGTAGCATGGAGTAATCAAAAATTATAGATACGTTGGAGACGTATCATGCAGCAAAGTAGCATAAGTATTTCCCTCAGTTTTTGAGAACCAATGTATCAATCCTGTAGGAGATAACACGCAAGTCACCTAGTACCTGCACAAACAATCAAGAACCTTGCAACCAACGCGATACAGGGTTGTCAATCCCTTCACGGTCACTCACAAAAGTGAGATCTGATAAAGATAATAAGATAAATATTTTTGGTATTTTTGTTGTATAGATTGGAAAGTAAAGATTGCAAAATAGTAAACGAGATGCAATGTAAATAAAAGAGATCCAATATAATAAGAAAGAGACCCGGGGGCATAGGTTTCACTAGTGGCTTCTCTCAAGATAGCATATATTACGGTGGGTGAACAAATTACTGCCGAGCAATTGATAGAAAAGCGCATAGTTATGAGAATATCTAGGCAATGATCATGAATATAGGCATCACGTCCGTGTCAAGTAGACCGAAATGATTCTGCATCTACTACTATTACAACACATCAACCGCTATCCAGCATGCATCTAGAGTATTAAGTTCATAAGAATAGAGTAACACATTAAGCAAGATGACATGATGTAGAGGGATAAACTCAAGCAATATGATATAAACCCCATCTTTATATCCTCAATGGCAACAATCATATGTGCCTTGCTGCCCCTACTGTCACTGGGAAAGGACACCGCAAGATTGAACCCAAAGCTAAGCACTTCTCCCATTGCAAGAAAGATAAATCTAGTAGGCCAAACTAAACCAATAATTCAAAGTGATTTGCAAAGATATCAAATCATGCATATAAGAATTCAAAGAAGAACCAAATATTATTCATAGATAAACTTGATCATAAATCCACAATTCATCAGATCTCGGCAAACACACTGCAAAAGAGTATTACGTTGAATAGATCTCCAAGAACATCAAGGAGAACTTTGTATTGAGAATAAAGAGAGAGAAGAAGCCATCTAGCTAATAACTATGGACCCGAAGGTCTGTGATAAACTACTCACACATCATCGGAGAGGCTATGGTGTTGATGTAGAAGCCCTCAATGATCGATTCCCCCTCCGGCAGATCGCCGGAAAAGGCCCTAAGATGGGATCTCACGAGTACAGAAGGTTGCGGCGGTGGAAAAGTGGTTTTGTGGCTCCCCCTGATGTTTTTAGGGCATAAGAGTATATATAGGCAAAATAAGTACGTCGATGGAGTTCCGTGGGACCTATGAGGGTGGGGCGCGCCTACCCCCCCTGGACGTGCCCTCTTGCCTCGTGGCCACCTTGCAGAGTTCTAGACTTCAACTCCAAGTCTTCTGGATTTCTTTTGTTCCAAGAAAGATCATCGCAAAGGTTTCATTCCGTTTGGATTCCGTTTGGTATTCCTTTTCTTCAAAACACTAAAATAGGCCAAAAAAACAGAAACTGGCACTGGCCCTTTGGTTAATAGTAGTCCCAAAAAAAATAAAAGAGCATATTAAAGCTCATTAAACATCCAAAACAAATAATATAATAGCATGGAACAATCAAAAATTATAGATATGTTGGAGATGTATCAATTAGTAACTAAATACACATAGAAAATGGTTGAGACAACTCTGCTGGAATCTAAATGTAGGGAATTATTTACTTATTGTACATTATTATGTGGTAATCTGGGTCTTGCTGTCAGTATGTACTTTGGAGATTAGCACAACTCCATTCCAGTATCTACTTATCTACAAAGTAAAGCTCATAATTACTATATGTGTACAATTGGTTCCATGCCTGATCCATGTAAAAGAATATCTAAAAGACCAATTGAGAAAGTATCATCATTTCCTTGCTTATTTATTGAAACTAAATCTCTTCCAGTTTGGTTAGGGCAACAATATGAATTCTGATAATCATTTTCAGTTTGAGATATTTCTGTTTTCAAATGCTTCTTTTAAAGGACCGTGTTCAAATGACTAACCTGTGTCTTGTACCCAGGCTATTTAAGTTGTTTATTGATTAAGGTGTTGATGGGCTGTAACTATTTGCCAACTCTGAAGATAGAAAGTGTTATTTATTCAGGTAACATATCACTGGGGTAAGATGATGAGAAGAATCCACACCGATGTCATTGTTTGCACAATAAAATTATTTTTGGGTACATAGATCTCATTATTAGATGTGGAGATGTTTTATAATGAGACTTCCATTTAACAATACATAACCTATTTTTATCTCTGTCAATTAGAAATGAATCAACGAGGAGCAATGACCAGGCTGAGTTTCTACTCGACAATTTAGGGTTGATCACATGCCTACTTATGTAATGTATTTTCATTATTTCGTGCGCTCTTTGGTTATGATATTATTCGGTCAGGATTTTGTGTTGATTTGATAGTAACCAAGTGTGAAGCTTAGCTACCATGGATAAAATTTGCATGGATGCGCCTAGGTATAATGGAACATATTTTAAATTTTGAGGCTATGCATTTAGTACTTACAAGGGCTCTTCAGATTCCTAGGCTATGCATTTAGTAAATCATAGGTCACGAGAAAAATCTTATGTCCTTGTGAAAATCATCGGTCGAGAGCCAAGTGTGGTGTATGATCCTCTTATGTTTTGTATTTTCAGCGATGTACTCATATAGTGTGTCTTTTACAGGATGAAAAATTGCGAGCACTAGCCAAAAAGTTAAAGACAGTGTGGTCACGGAGGACCAACTGAAAGTAGTAGAGTATGAACTAATGAGAAGTAGGAACCTTGAAGAAAATGAGAGAATGATGGCAGTGGCACGCGAAAGAAGTACTATTGTGCGGCAAGATATGGAAGCAAACCGCACACTAAAAAAGAAAAGAAAGGTATGTAGCTTACACCACATTTATTTTCTCCACCAAGAAAATGTAGCTTCCAACACTAATCTATCTATGCAGGTACCTTCCCACGCACCTGTAAGCATGAATGAAGGACGTGTTTTGAGGTATGGTGTAACAAAAGACCATGATCATCTAGAGCCTGCACATCAGCCTTCCAAAGTAAGCCATCCTGCTGAGTCAAAACTATAGTATATTCATCCACACATTTCCATTTTTAGTGGAAAGTAAATATAGGTAGAACATGCAGCAGTACCAACACAACTAGCTGAAGTCAGTGATATAGATTCTATTTTGTTCTGAAAATAGAACATCTAAAACACATTGCTTTATGTGGTGGCTTAGTTCCTCACTGGTTATCCTTTTTACATTC
This sequence comes from Triticum aestivum, assembly GCF_018294505.1. Lineage (NCBI taxonomy): Eukaryota > Viridiplantae > Streptophyta > Magnoliopsida > Poales > Poaceae > Triticum > Triticum aestivum. Next base: position 166,275,445 of record NC_057801.1, on the reverse strand, counting down.
ATCCTAATTTACTAAACCTTCTAGTTCCGTTATCTGGGCTAGAGCTCCACATGTGTGTTTTATGTAATGGTTTAGTTCCTCTAGAGATTACCTTGAAATTTGGAACTTCAAAGTCTTCCCTGACTTGGCTACATTATTATTTTACATAGTAATTAGATGTTATGCTCTTTGCTGATTACAATAATTGAAGTTCATTGAAGTTGTGTCATTATTAAAAAACATTTCCTTCTACGTGCCTTACCACTCTTAATTGGGATTCTTTGTCATGTCAGTAATTCTATCCATGAAAAGATAGAACAAAGATATTTGGATGTTGCACACCAATATTATCATGTGGTGACAGTTTTGTCGCAGTGATGTGGTGTAGTCAGCATGGGTTGTGCATTTGAAGTTTTGTATGTTATTCCTGAGCTACTTTTTAAATCCTCTTGTGATTACTGATTATCCTGAAACACCATAGCATGATAAAAGGAGGTGACATTTTGTTATGATCTTCTTTTTTTGCTGAATGAACTTGGTTCTCTTTCTCTCTCCACCTTTAGATCGACAGAGCAGCAACTTACACCATAATTTAGCCGCACAAAACTTAAATCTGACATACATTGACATTTCTCAATGCGGTGCCACCCATTGACACCCCCATTACAAACACACACACCCGTTGGTGAGTTCTTTCTGATTGTTTTAGTCTCCCTATCCTGCCCATCAAATCTGAGTTATACTGATATGCAACTAGATTTCCTTGTACAATTTTAGTTTTGCCTTTTTATATTTATAATGGGGCATCGTATTATTAACTAATTTGTATTCCCTATACACTGAATACGAATGATATATTTTGTGTTTTTATTCTCTGTTTTGCACAAGTGGCGTGCAACTGTTTCCATGCTTTTTATTATCTAGAAGCAACAACAAGGATATATCATACATGAGGGTACTTAAAGGCCAGCTAGGAAATAAAATAGCTTTGAACACCAAAGTCGAGAACCTACTTTTGTAACTAGACTTTTAGTGCTGCCACTATCGTGAACTATATGCAGCATGGAGCATTCTAATTATTCTTCTGCATTGTTCTCTATCTCGACAACTATTGTAGTACAGGCTGAAGCGATGTCATGTATGATTTATGCAATTGCATCTCAATAAGAACTATTTGGTGCATAGTATATTGGTCCCAACCTACTTGCTGTAAAGCCTGACTTTGATGGATTTTGTTCATGGATTTGATTATACAATCTAGAAGTTTTACCCTTCAGAGCCAAATTCAACAGAGAATATCATTCAATACTAACAATTTCAATTATCATGGTGTATTCAAGTCAAAGCTAAATCCATTGTGAACTACTAGAAATCTATACATCTACTGAAAGAGTCACAGTTATATATGTTTAGTTTTCAGTTGTATGTTTATTTTTTTTGGAACAAGTGTTCGAATATAGGCTGCTGGTACCTATGTGCAGTAACTTAAGTATGTCCCAGGTACACTATATGATCCGCAATTATACAAAGTACATGACGCATTTCCTTATGAATGGATAGCCAAAATGTGGATGGAGGGCTTCTATGCCACATCCATGGCTACTCCTGGAAGTCAATTGGCGGTCTTCATGTCCCGAAATGCTACTTTTATAGATTAGGTAGGTATATTCCTCATTTTGTGTTATTGTGTGTGCACAGTGCACATGTGAATTCTGCATGCATTCAATTTCATAAATTAATTGATCATTCTAATAATTGGGACTTCTTTAACTTCTGTAGGGCGCAAACATAAGGACTAGACTTACAATGAACCATGAAGCCAGCGATCCGCATCAACTGGATATTTTATTTTTTATTTTGTATAGTTGATGTCTCATACTTTCATCTTTTTGATGTCCTTCAGTAAATCTAGTGTATGGTGTCTTGGTGCTTAGAGTAGACTAAAGTGTATGTATGTGACAATTAGTTAATGGAATAAAAAAATTGGTGCACCTCATGTATGTTGTCTTGGTGATTATGCTTTAGAACACATGAACTATATGTATGTCACAATTAGTACCATATGTTAATTACAGTTGTGGTTTGCTAAACAAAAATATTGATCAACTGTTGATTGGCTAAAGTAAACACCGTCTGATTGTTGGTCGGCAAAACAAACCCCGTCTAGCAGTTGGTCAGGAAAGGCTAACACCAAGCCCAACAAAATGTTGGTCAGGAAAGAATTACCCATCAGATGGTCGGTCGGGAAAGGCCCAGGACTGCCCAATGGACTGTTGGTCGGGAAAGGCCCATGGCATGCCCAACAGACTGTTGGTCGGGAAAAATACCACTTAGCCATCAAGCAGTCAGTCGGGGACGACATGTCGGTCGGGAAAACGCTTTCCCACCTGAACTTTTCCTAACAGACATGATCGGTCGGCAATAATCTTTCCCGACCGACTGTCTGTTGGTGGAGGCTGTATTTCCAACCAACTTGGTTGACAGAGATTTAGTTGGGTCTTGCTCCCCACCCCACCCCAAGTGCAAGGTTTGTAGTAAGCAACATTTCCCCCTCAAAGTGCATGACCTTAAGGTTTATTGAGCTAGTACGAGTTTGCAAAGCACACATGAATATAAAACTGCCTTGGCACCAACCGAAACTAGCAAGATATTCAGTTTCACCAGCCTTGCTAGATACAAAGATTAAACGCAAGTTTTTATGGGATATTTAATACAACAAAAAGTAAAAGCAACAAATTTGTAAAAGAGCATTGACCGAGGTTGGAAGAAATAGGAATAATAACGGATTAGGATCCATAGGTTCACTAGGGTTCTCTCCAAAAGATAGCATGATGTGGTAACCAAATTACGAATGTACATCGATTAAAGTGTAGTTTTCATAACTATAATTATACATGGGATATCTACATATGAGCATCATGTCCAAACATCTATATACTGCTATCCAACTGTATCTATAGCTAATACTCGACCAAAGACCACTATCCAGCATGCATATTAAAGTATTAAGTCATAAAATAGAGTATTGCATTAAATATGATGACGTGAGGTAGATGGTATATTGTTTTCACCCTACATTTCAAAGGACAACTATGCAATCATATTTTTTTCCACAGTGGCAACAACATAATACAATGCTTTTTCATTTTCTGCCACTATGGTAGATTACTTACAAGATTGAACCCAACTATCATACACAACTCCCTCTTGGAAATCATCTATCCAACTTGGCCAAAGAAAGACAAATAGATTGGAGAGCATACATGAACATAAATTATGCAACAAAGAAACCAAATTGATTCAAAAAATCACGGATAGATCTAATCATAAAGTGATAATTCATCACATCGCAACAAAAACACCAAAATATTACATCAGATCGATCACAATAATGTAGAGCAGCTCATGTGATCTTTGTATTGAGAAGTAAAGGAGAGAAAACCATCTTGCTACTGCTACAGACTCATAGTCGAAAGGAAACTACTCATGGATGATGATAGTTGTCAAGTTGTTGGATATGGCCACTGTCGGTGTCAAAACCGGCAGATCTCGGGTAGGGGGTCCCGAACTGTGCGTCTAGGCGGATGGTAACAGGAGACAAGGGACACGATGTTTTACCCAGGTTCGGGCCCTCTTGATGGAGGTAAAACCCTACGTCCTGCTTGATTAATATTGATGATGTGTGTTACAAGAGTAGATCTACCACGAGATCAAGGAGGCTAAACCCTAGAAGCTAGCCTATGGTATGATTGTTGTTCGTCCTACGGACTAAAGCCATCCGGTTTATATAGACACTGGAGAGGGCTAGGGTTACACAGAGTCGGTTACAATGGTAGGAGATCTACATATCCGTATCGCCAAGCTTGCCTTCCACGCCAAGGAAAGTCCCATCCGGACACGGGACGAAGTCTTAATCTTGTATCTTCATAGTCTTGGAGTCCGGCCGATGGTGATAGTTCGGCTATCTGGACACCCCCTAGTCCAGGACTCCGTCAGTAGCCCCCGAACTAGGCTTCAATGACGACGAGTCCGACACGTATGTTGTCTTCGGCGTTTGCAAGGCGGGTTCTCCTTCACGCTCCATGTGTTTGCCGGATAGTGTCTGGTTGCTTCATAAATGCTGCGCTCCTTGGCTTCTACGTCCAATAATGGCCTTCTTCCACGTGTCGTACGAATGCGAAAAGCCAGGGTATTCTTACGTTTTCCCCCTAGCTGCGCGAATAAGCCGCCTATAAGAGAGGCGAGGATCCAGATCCAAATCACACCATCCTCCTTCCGCAAGTACTCATCGAGGCGCATCTGACAAAAAATCCATTCCAACATGGATAGTCGATGCAGCTCCTCTTCTCGCGCTCCCAGTCCTCAGCCAGGAGATTGGAGGAGCTGCTCAGTCCCGCATAGCGAGTTAGTGATGCTCCAAACAAAGGGATACCTTCCCCCAACCTTTATGGTTCCGGTTCGAGCCGGACTGGCCACCTACAAGGGTGGGAAGCAGGCGGAGAGCGTCCCCAATCCCTCCAAAGGAGAGCGGGCATGCTTCGTCCCCTACTTAATAAGGGGACTCGGATTTCCTATACATCCATTTCTCCGGGGGCTCCTGGAGTTCTATGGACTCCAACTTCACCACCTCACGCCTGCCTCTATTTTGCACATCGCGGGCTTTGTAGCTCTTTGTGAGCTGTTCTTGGGCATCGAGCCCCATTTTGCGCTATGGAAGAGGTTGTTTTGCCTCGTACCCCGTTCTCATGGGGGGTCGATACATCAAGTGGGCGGAGCCGAAATATGGCGCATCGTCGGGACCGGATATCTATCCGGAACCCCGAAGAAGGCATCCGAAGACTGGCCTTCGGAGTGGTTCTATATGGAAGACGCCCCGCTGCCGGATCCAGTTCGGATTGGCCTCCCGGAGTTTAGCAACGCTCCTCTGAAGAAATGCCTGAGTTGGCGCCCGCGGAGCCCTCAACGGGAAGATGATAGGAGTGTCCACTATCTGATGGGTCGGATACAGCTACTAGCCCATTCCGGATTAACCATGATTGGAGTCATGGCCACATGCTTTATGCGAGGGGTGCAGCCGCTCCAATATAGGGGCCACCCCATGTGGGATTTTAACGGGGAGAATGGCGCCACCCGTCATGGCCGCACGGGACCGGGGTCGGCCGCTGATCTGGTGAAGATCCTGTCCGGCTTGTACAAGGGGGAAGGAGGAGGACTTTCTCCGCACGAGTCCATTGAATGGATTCTCCATGAATAACCCTCGAAGCTGGGTAAGCGGACGCTTAAATATCTGACCCGTGCTTTCAAAGATAAGTGTCTTACCTTATGATTTCGACGCAGGAACTGCGCCGGGATGTGGAGGGCATAAAAATCCCAACTCCACAACCCGAGGATCCGGGGAGATCCCTTGATCCGGCCTCCGAAGAGGATCCGGACATTAAGGTGGATTTGATTGACGGGGTGTTCCACCAGCTTAGCATAGACAATGCTCTAGTCGCCATTATGGTTGACTACCCTGGTTTATGTCCGGCTTCCCAGGTGAGTACGACCGAAGTCCTAACACCGTTACTTTTTTAATGCTTATTCCTGACCACCGTGTACCAATGGTGCTTGGCAGGAGGTGCCTTTACGGCGGGAAGCCGAGCCTACGGCGACTGATCAAGCGAGGTCAGTGCGGCCTAGCAGGCGGAAGAGGAGTGCGGCGCAAATCAAAACGTCACCGCAAAGGTATGGTGCACCATTGTCTTTTAAGGGAAAGACTCCTGGGAGGCATATTAATGCTCATGATTCTTCCAGGAGAAAGAGTGCTCGCCGGACTGAGTCCGAAGAGGGTGCCCACCAAGCCTTCACCAGCCAGGCTCCAACGCCTGGTCCGGAGGGGGAGGCGAGCGCAAGGCGCGAGCCGGATGCCCCTCCAACGGAGGATGTCGATAGGTTGTCCGCCACCAGGTCTGAGGTGGAGAGCGCCATGAATCACAGGCGTCGTCGGACAGTTCTTCGTGATGCGTGTTTCTCCCCTGAGGCGTTAAATGCCTTTAATGCGGGAGACGCGCACCTCCGTGCTGCTCAAGATGGTTTAACCAGAGCCACGGAGCAGTATGTAAAGGACATGCGGGTAAGGAATTTTAATAGTTATATATGCCAGTAGCCCCCGAGACTTAAAATAGTTAAACTAACTGATTTAAGGATCATTTGTTATGCAGGATCTTACTGAGAAGAATACCCACCTGTCTCAGGAGCTTCAAGAATGCAAGGCCCAACTTGAGGCCGCACTAGCCGCTTCCAGGGGAGCCACGGAGACCCCCTCTGGTAATTCATATTTTGAAGGAAGTAGTTTATGAAGTGCGGCATGTGTGTATAGTCTGACAATAATATTGCAGGGGATGCTGGACTAGATCCGGACAAGCAACAGCTGCTGCGCCAGTTGAAGGCCGGTGAGAGGGTGCTTATGAGGGTGCAGCAGGAAAGGAACAAACTCCAAGATGCCAACACCCAGCTGGGCGAAGAACTAAAAGATGTTCGGGTCCAACTGTCTAACTCCGTAAAGGAGAATCGGCGGCTTTGTCGTGGCATTTATAGTAAGTGCTTGAGCAAACTCCTTTAAAAAGAAGAGTTCGGCGAGGAAGTCGATTGACAGAAATGTGTCTGTAGGTGTGCTCACAGGTCGTCCGGCGGAGGAGATGCCTGGTTCCACGGGAGATCCTCTTCCCGAGCTGCTGCAACAGCATGAACGTGTTCGGCAGGCGATGAGCAGCGTCGTGCAGGCTTTATGGCCTTCCGTCTCCCTACCCGAGGGTCTTGGAGGGCTTGCTGAGAAGCTTCAGGGAGTACGGCGTCATCTCCGTCTGTGGAAGATATCGGACTGCCCTCAAGGCGCTAGGGAGGCCTGGGCCATGGTGAAGACACGGTACCCGAAGGCTGACCCAAACCACATGGCCGAGGTCGGACCTGTGGGGCCCGATGGGAAGGAGATCCCTGTGACCCTGATGTACGGCCAAGTAGAGTTGGCCGCAAAATATTCCCAACAGGACTGTAAATTAGACAGCCTGTTAGATGGGATTGAAGAGGAGTACAATCAGTCTGTTTGACGATGTAATTTTAAAATGACATGTAAAATGCCTTCTAGCCGGATTGTAGATTATTTGCCTTTGCGGACCTTTTTGCTTCAACCTCGGGACCCAATAGTCCGGAGTGTGTCCGAATACCCTTACGGTTATAAAAGAACTGGGGCATGCATGGAGACAAGGCGTAGGGGTCATAATTGCTTTATCAGACAAGTGCCCAACTAGCTATGTTATATTACATGGTTAGTAAGAAACATCTTCCAGGGAGAATAGTTTCGTTAAGGGTTCCTTTCCCTGGGAGGCATGCCCTAAAGTGCATGTCCTGACTGCGAAAATAGCAGAAAAAGCATCTGGGGGCAGATAAATAAGCAAGTAATAAATCATCTTTCAGGTCACCGACCGAATATTCCCTTAAGAACGCTAGCCTTCAGCTTCACCCAGTCTGAGGTACACATCCGGCTGACCCGGCAGTAACAATCGCAGAGGTGCTCCCTTTACCTCCTAGCCGAACAATCGGGAACGTAGGGGTAAGCACAGTAGCCAGGCAACCCGGCTTGGCCAAAACTTAAATCATATCGATGCATATAATGGTGATCAAAAGGTACATGCGGAAGTGTGACACATGTGGTGGGCATGAAGCCCATATAAATAAGCTTCTGTTAAAGAAGCCCCCAGGTATAACGAGTGCGAGTAGCACATCGAGTGAGTGCGAACAAAGCGCAGATTAGCCCTCAAGAGTTTTGTACTAAAAGAGGGAGGAAAAAGGAGGGAAAAGAAAGACAGCAAAAAAACATGAAAGGTGGACGGAGGAAGGAGACGAACCCTGAGTCCGGCGCTAGGCGTAAAATCTTCGGAGACGGGCTGCGTTCCATGGGTTTGGCTCAAGTTGGTTGTCAGATGCGTTGCGTAGACGGTATGCACCGCCGGTAAGGACTTGGTCGATGATGAAGGGACCTTCCCATTTGGGCATAAGTTTGTCCTTTTTCTTGTCTGGCAGGCATAAAACTAGCTCGCCAACATTGTAAGTTTTGGCCCGTACTTCTCTGCTTTGATATCTTCGAGCCTGCTGTTGATAGAATGCGGAACGGGATTTTGCCACGTCGCGCTCCTCCTCTAAAGCGTCCAAACTGTCCTGCCGATCCAACTCGGCTTCTCTTTCCTCGTACATGCGCACGCGAGGTGAGTCATGAATTATATCGCAGGGCAAAACTGCCTCAGCGCTGTATACCATAAAAAATGGTGTGAATCCAGTTGTGCGGTTTGGCGTGGTCCGCAACCCCCAGAGTACGGAGTCGAGCTCCTCTACCCAGTGCGTGTTAGATTCCGTGAGGGACCGCACTAATCTGGGTTTAATGCCGCTCATGATGAGACCATTTGCCCATTCCACTTGACCATTAGTTTGAGGGTGGTAGACTGAAGCGTACTCGAGCTTGATCCCATGTTTTTGCACCAGAGTTTAACCTTGTCGGCCGTGAAATTCGTGCCGTTATCAGTGATGATGCTGTGGGGGACGCCAAAATGGTGTACTACCCCGGATATGAAGTCTATCACATGTCCGGATTCTGCCGTTTTAACCGGCTTGGCCTCTATCCATTTGGTGAATTTTTCCACCATGACCAATAAGTATTTGTGCTTGTGGGTTCCCCCTTTAAGGGGTCCAACCATGTCAAGCCCCCAGACCGCGAACGGCCAAGTAATGGGTATAGTTTTGAGGGTGGTGGGTGACATGTGGCTCTGATTAGCAAAGAGCTGGCAACCGACGCATCGTTGGACTAAGTCCTGAGCATCTGCCCGGGCGGTCGGCCAATAAAATTCTGTACGGAAGGCCTTGCCTACAAGGGCCTGGGCGGTGGCATGGTGCCCGCCGAGTCCGGCGTGAATTTTAGCCAGCAGATTTTGCCCTTCCTCTTCGGAGATACACCTTTGAAGGACTCCGGTTGTGCTTTTCTTATAAAGTTCTCCCTCATGGACCTTGTAGGCTTTAGATCGCCGAACTATGCAGCGGGCCTCATTTTGGTCTTCGGGAAGTTCCTGCCGAATTAGGTAGGCTAGGAATGGTTCCGTCCACGGGGCAATTACTGCCAGTATTTCATGGGCTGAATGTAGCGACCCGACCTCAGATGGTCAAGTCTCTGTGCTTCCATGTCATCCCTGGATCGGTAATGCTGACACACATAGTACTAGAAGGATTTATAACAGAGTAGCAATCACACACTTATTACATCGAATGTCTCAAAAGAGAACTTATTACAATAATATGGCTTAAGGCCATCTAATGCGATAACAGCGGAAGGCTTGGAAGATAAAGTGAGTCCATCAACTCCAACGGCATAGCTGAGCTGCACGGCAACGACCTACGAACCTTACTCCTCGTCTGAAAAGTCTGCAACATAATACGTTGCAGCCCGAGAACGGGTCAGCACATGGAATATGCTGGCAATGTAACACAAAAGAGCAATAACAGAACAATACTACCATTACATGCATATTTGGCTGGTGGAAAGCTCTATGGTTACAGTTTTGCGAAAAGCCAATTTTTTCCCTACTACAAAGGAATAATTTTTAACTTAACTATCATGGTGGTTGAAACATCATTTGGGAAGGTAACCCCAACTCAATGATCCCAATTAAAATAGTTAACAACCCAGCAAGATTAATTAGAAGTGTTGAGATACATGCGAATACTCAAATACTAGATACTCAGAATTGTCCATAACCGGGGACACGGCTAACCATGATTAGATTGTACACTCTGCAGAGGTTTGCGCACTTTCCCCCGCAAGACTCGATCGCCTCCGCTGATTCCTAGCACTACATGATGTTTGAGAAACGGATGACCGAGACACAGTCTTTCAGAAACATTAACTCTCTACTCCGGGCAGACCATACCAAACCTACAAACCCACTACCTGTTGATCCACCTCTTCAAGAGCTTCACGTAACTTACTCAACTATGCTAGAGCCCATAATAGCTTGCGGCTGCACACGGAAGTTTCTAGCATGAATAGACTCAGTTCCCTTTGAGCCTGGGTGGCGGTCCATAGGAGAATCACACGGTAACACCGGGATTTCCAAAAATAAAACAGGCAATCACTGGATAACCCAGGTGCCTCAATCCACCCAGATGTGTATTAAAGTTGCCACCTTAAGTAAACCATTAATTTAACAATCTCACATCTGTCATGGAAATCACTCAAACCCAATCCACGTCTACGAGCATAGCATGACAAAATAAGCAACGCGTAGAAGTAACTCCTAAGGGTTTGACAATAAACAGGGCAATAGGTTCTACCTCAGCAACTACTTCCCAAAACCCACATATTAAAGGCATCCTAGTCATGCAATGTTTGAGGATTGAAACTAATGCATAAAAACTAGGTATGAAAAGAGTATGATCAATATGTTACTTGCCTTGCTGACGATCCGTGAATCCTAAAGACTCTTAGTAACACGCTTCGCACTCCGGGAATTCTATCGCAAGCAAACAATAACATACATAAGCAACAATCAAATATGCACAAGTAGAACTCCAAATAAAAGAGTTTGACCGGAGAGTTCAACTTAAGAACTCCGGTTTGCAAAAAGAATCAAATCAAACGGAGCAACAAAACTCAAACGGCAAAAGAAGCAAGATCCGTTAACTAATCTGAACTAGGGTCAAATTTTACAGAGATAAAAACTTGTTTGACTTGATTATTCGGAAGGAAGGTTTCGAGATGAAACTCCAGGCGCTTGAATCGCCTGATTCCGATAAACGAGCGAAAAGATAAACAGGTTCGAACATCGGATCAGAAATCGCGATCAAAATAATCGCGGAATAAATCCGATAAAAGAAAAACAACGAACGGCTAAACGATCAAACATTCGCTAGCAGAAACTAAATGATGAACGCGTTCGTTAAAACGAACGAACGAGCGAACGCTCGCTAAGAAAATCAACCGAAGAATAAAACCGATCTATAAAAAAACGAACCAGGGTTTTTTCTCAAAAAAAAACCGAAGGGGGTTTTATTTGAAAAAAATCGGCGGCAGGGCGGCTACCTCCGGCGAGGTCGTCCGACAAGGCGAGCGGCTCCGGTGGGGCTTGGCGAGGGGTGGCGGGGCTCGGCGAGACGGCGGCGGCAGCGGCGGCGCGGAAGACGGCGGCGGCGGCTCGGGCAGGGCGCGGCGGCGGCTCGAGCGCTGCTCGGCGGCGGTGGCGGGCGGTGGCGGGTGGTGGCGAGGGCGGCGGGGCGGGGTATTTAAGGGGGGGACGGCTCCGGCTTGGGGAAGGGGACGCCCGGGGAGGAGTACGGCTCGGACTCCCCTCGGCGTCCGGGCGCACGGCGGCGCGCGCGGGGAGGCGGCGGCGAGGCGGGCCGGCCTGGCTGGGCCCTTGGCCCGGTCGGGCACGGGTTTTTTTTTAAAAAAACATTCCGCCGACTAGAGAGAGAAAAAAAATCCCAGAAAAATTATAAATAAAAATCTAAAAATTACAAAACAAGTTTTCTCCGTCTAAATAAAATATTTAGAACAAGATGAACTTTTCTTGGCCCCTAAAATGCAATTTTTAAAACATGCAAATTTTTCTAGGGCAAATAAAATTCCAAATAAACTCAAATAAAATCCAGATAATGATTTTAACATTTTTCCTCCGATATTTCAATTGTTTTGGAGAAGTCATATTATCTCCCCTCATTTATTATTTTAAAATGAAATATCTTCCGAAGAGAAATAATTAAAAATCAAAATCCTCGTCTTCACTATTTGATAAAAATTTCCAATATGAAAATTGGAAAATCCCCAACTCTCTCCGAAGGTCCTTGAGTTGCTTAGGATTTCAAGGATTGCAAACGAAAAAGCAATAAAATATGATATGCATGGATGACCTATGTATAACATACCAAATTGGAAATTTGGGATGTTACAAACCTACCCCCCTTAAGATGAATCTCACCCTCGAGATTCGGGTTGGCTAGAAAATAGGTGCGGGTGGTCCTTGCGAATATCCTCTTCTCGCTCCCAGGTGGCTTCCTCCTCAGTATGATGACTCCACTGAACTCTGCAAAACTTGATCACCCTGTTGCGAGTGACTCGACTATCAAACTCAAGAATCTTTACTGGCTTCTTCTCATAGGTCAGATTATTATCTAGCTGAATCGCCTCCAAAGGTATTGTATCATTCAATGGTATATCGGCCATCTCAGCATGGCACTTCTTCAGCTGTGATACGTGAAACACATCGTGAACTCCTGAAAACCCTTCAGGTAACTCCAGCTTGTAGGCAACTTCTCCCATCCGTCCCAAAATATGATACGGTCCTGCAAATCTCGGGGCTAACTTTCCCTTAACTCCAAAACGTTTTACTCCCCTCAAAGGTGATACTCATAAATAAGCTCTGTCTCCAATTTCATAGGTTACTTCCTTGCGTTTTGAATCTGCATAACTCTTCTGTCTGGACTGAGCGATCTTTAGTCTGTCTTTGATCAGTTTAACCTTCTCTTCTGATTCCTTGATAAAATCTGGTCCAAACAATTGACGGTCTCCTACCTCATCCCACATCAATGGTGTTCTACATCTGCGTCCATACAGAGCTTCGAACGGTGCCATCTTCAAACTGGCCTGGTAGCTGTTGTTATAAGAGAACTCTGCGTATGGTAAATTGTCATCCCAACTAGATCCATAATTTAGCGCACATGCTCTTAGCATGTCCTCCAGAATCTGATTGACTCTTTCTGTCTGTCCATCTGTCTGAGGGTGAAAAGCAGCACTGAATTCCAATCGGGTACCCAAAGTCTGGTGAACTGATGCCAAAACTTTGAAGTAAACTGGGTTCCTCTATCTGATACGATGCTCCTCGGAACTCCATGTAAACATACGATCCTGGTCATATATATCTTGGCCAACTTTGCACTTGTATACGTTGTTTTCACCGGGATGAAGTGAGCTACTTTAGTTAATCGATCCACAACTACCCATATAGAATCATATCCTGCCTTGGTTCTGGGTAATCCGGTAATAAAGTCCATACCAAGTTTGTCCCACTTCCATTCGGGTATTGGCATAGGCTGTAACAGTCTTGCTGGTTTCTGATGCTCTGCCTTCACTCTCTGACATACATCACATACGGCTACATACTCGGCAATATCCTTCTTCATACCAGTCCACCAGAAATGTTCCTTCAAGTCCAAATACATCTTGGTGTTTCCGGGATGAATCGAGTATGGTGAGTCATGGGCCTCCTGAAGTATCAACTTCCTGATCTCTGAATTGTTGGGCACATAAATCCGGTCCTCAAATCACAAGGTATCGTGCTCATCCTCGCGAAAACCTTTGGCTTTATCTTCGCCCATCCTCTCTCTTATCTCAACAATCTCTTTGTCCTCCTTCTGAGCTTCTAGAATCTTGTCCAACAATGTCGACTGAACCTCCATTGCTGCAAGAAAGCCTTTTGGAACAATCTCCAACCGAAGTTCCATGATCTCTGCAGCTAACTCTTTTGGCATTCCTTTGCTCACAAGAACATTAGCATAACTTTTCCGGCTCAAAGCATCTGCTACGACGTTGGCTTTTCCTGGATGATAGTGTAGCTTCATATCGTAATCCTTTATAAGTTCCAACCATCTCCTCTGTCTGAGGTTCAACTCCTTCTGGGTGAAAATGTACTTCAATCTCTTATGATCCGTGTACACATCACAACGGTTTCCAATAAGATAATGTCTCCAGGTCTTCAGCGCATGCACTACGGCTGCTAACTCCAGATCATGTGTGGCATAGTTCAACTTGTGTGGCTTCAGTTGTCGTGAGGCATATGAAACAACTTTTCCTTCCTGCATAAGCACACATCCAAGTCCCAAGCGAGAGGCGTCACAATACACTTGAAACTCCTTACGTATATCTGGCAAGGTCAGCACTGGGGCTGTACTCAATCGTTCCTTCAGCTCTTGAAAACTTGTCCCGCAATCCTCCGTCCATTTGAACTTAGTATCCTTCTTTAACAATTCAGTCATTGGTTTAGAAATCTTGGAAAAATTCTCAATGAATCTCCGATAATATCCTGCGAGTCCAAGGAAACTGCGGATCTCGCCAACTGAAGTGGGTGCCAACCATTCAGTGACCGACTGAACCTTACTGGGATCCACTGCTATACCCTCTCCTGATATAACATGCCCAAGAAATCCAACTTCTTTCAACCAAAACTCACACTTGCTGAATTTGGCGTATAACCGGTGTTCCCTGAGTTTCTCGAGAACCAAACGCAAGTGTTCCCGCATGCTCCTCTTCGTTCTTCGAGTATATCATAATATCATCAATAAATACCACAACAAACTTGTCCAAATACTCCATGAACACCTTGTTCATCATACTCATGAAATAGGCAGGGACGTTAGTTAGTCCAAATGACATGACCGTGTACTCACATAATCCATACCGTGTGGTAAACGCTGTCTTTGGTATATCCTTCTCTCAGATCTTCAACTGATGGTATCCTGATCGTAGATCAATCTTTGAAAACACCTTAGCTCCTTGTAACTGATCAAACAGATCACTAATCATCGGTAAGGGATACTTGTTCTTTATCGTTACTTCATTCAGAGCTCGGTAATCAACGACCATCCTCAGGGATTTATCCTTCTTCTCCACCAAAAGTACTAGGGCTCCCCAAGGTGATGAACTTCTACGAATGTAACCTTTCTCCAACAACTCTTTGATCTGCTTCTTAATTTCCTCCAGGTCATTTGCTGGCATCCGATAGGGTCTCTAGGATATCGGCCCTGTACCTGGCAATAGCTCTATCAAAAACTCGATGTCTCTATCCGGTGGCATACCTGGTAACTCTTCGGGGAAAACATCCGGAAAATCCTTTACTACAGGTACTTCCTCCTGTACAACTCCCGTGAGGGCGTTTACTTGGCTCCTCCTAGGCACATGCCTAGATACATACTTAATCCTTTTTCCCTCCGGGGTGGTAAGGTAAATTGACTTACTAGCACAGTCAATACTTCCTCCATACTTCGACATCCAGTCCATTCCTAATATCACATCCAATCGTTGCGACTCCAAGATAATTAGGTCAGACGAAAATACATGTGTGCCAATGATTAGGGGCATCTGGGTGCACCAACTGCTAGCCATGTACTCTGCTCCAGGCGAGCTCACTAAAAGGGGTGTCCTAAGGGTTTGGGTTGGTAACTTGAACTTTTCCACAAATCCCCTTGATATGTATGAATGCGATGCACCAGTATCGAAAAGAACAATTGCGGTAAATGACTGAACCAAAAACTTACCTATTACCGCGTCCGGCTGCTCTTCAACTTCCTCCACGTTAACGTGGTTCACTTGTCCTTTATTGAATGGATTGGGCTTCTTCCCAGCGCTCCCATTTCCGTTTCCATTCTTTCCTTCAGAGCA
This sequence comes from Triticum aestivum, assembly GCF_018294505.1. NCBI lineage: Eukaryota > Viridiplantae > Streptophyta > Magnoliopsida > Poales > Poaceae > Triticum > Triticum aestivum. Next base: position 166,260,015 of record NC_057801.1, on the reverse strand, counting down.
GTCATTGGCATAGTGCCCGGTCTTCCCGCACTTGTAGCAAACAACTTGACTTAAGTCCCTCTTTGCGGGTGTAGATGGGTTAGAGCGATTCTGGTTATTGTTGGCTCCATTCTCATTCCCGTTCTTCGCACCATTATGGTTATGCGATCCTCCTCCAGCATGGTTATGACCTCCATGGTTATGAACAAGTCCTCCCGAGTTCGGGGTTAAACGAGGCTTCTGGTGAGCTCCTGAGTTGTATTTCCCTTGTCCATACTTCCTCTTACGATTCTCAATCTGCTGCTGCTTTCCTTCAATCATTAGGGCCTTATCTACCAACTCCTGGTAGTTGTTGAAGGTTGCTACCATCAACTGCATACTCATCTCATCATTCAGCCCTTCCATAAACTTCTCCTGCTTCACGGCATCTGTGGCCACATCATCAAGGGCATAACGTGATAACTTGCTAAACTCATCCACGTACTGGCCAATAGTACGGTTCCCCTGGCGTAGATTGCGAAACTCACACTTCTTCATCTGCATAGCTCCAGTCGAGACATGGGCAGTACGAAAAGCCTGCTGAAACTGAGCCCATGTGACAGTGTCGATAGGATAGGTGGCTGTGAAATTCTCCCACCATGCTGCTGCAGGTCCATCCAGTTGGTCTGCGGCAAAACGCACCTTCTCAGCATCTGTGCATCCTGCGGTGGTTAACTCTCTTCCAATACGACGTAGCCAATCATCTGCAACTATTGGCTCGATGCTACTGGAGAACACCGGCGGCTGTAACCTTAAGAAACGGGCGAGGTTATCCACTGGCGGCGGGTTGTTGTTGGCATTGTTGTTATTGGCATTGCCCTGGTTCTAAACTAGCAATTGCATCAAGGCATTCTGCTGCTGGATCAACTGCGTGATCTTCGGTGGAAAAACAAAATCGGGGTCTCTTCTCGGAGGCATCTGATGGGTTTAGATGGAAGAGATTAGAATAGAAAAAGATCTAGGGGAGAAACACTACCCATATGTATATGAGGCAAACACAAGCATTCATTCAATCAATCAAGCAAGGGCATACAAAACGGTCTAGGACTATCGCAAAAGTGCACACTACTACTAGTTACATGGGGGAATACTATTATTATATGGTGGTCATCTAGAAATTTTGATCGGTGGAAGACTCCATGATGTCTGCTCCAGCTTCATCTTCGTAGTCATCATCACTTGAATCTGAATCGGTGTCATCGATGATGATGTAGTTGTCCGGACAAATGGGGTCTTCGTCATCTTCTCTCGGAATTGGTCCTCCCATGAAAATTCCGATCTTCTCGACTAGGTCGTCATTCTTCTCCAATAGGGTCTTGATTTCCTCCTCATATCCATCGCGTGTGAACTTAAGTTCTTCCTCCATCTCGATGATCCTAGTTTTCGCCTTCTTCAACTCGATCATGTCTGCACACATCTGGTTCTCCTGTCGTCGAATGTGCTGGTTCTGCTCCTGGATAAAGGCTGCGACAGATCTATCCTTCCTAGTGCTGATCATCTCCCATTGTTCATCTTGGCGCCCACATATTTGATAGGTGGTGTACTCAAGGTCCTTGTTGTAGATTTCTCCAATGCGTCCCATGGTAATATGAGCTGCCATACTCTTGCCAAGGCTCCAAGTGGGTGCTTCGAAAGAAAACTCTATGGTTTTAGAATTTGGCGAGAACGTTCTTCCTGGAACTCGTACTTGAATCATCCAGCTCTCTTCTTTTGGTAGAGTGGCGTTGTACGTCCTGGTGAAGCTTGGTATTCCAATATTCAAGTACCTAGTGACTTCCTTCAAGTGGCGTCCAAAAGGTGAGTCTTCATCTGGTTGTGCAAACTTGTTCTTCATCTCCTTCATCCTAAAGAGTGGAAAAAGAAGAGGAGTCAGAAATGAGAAGAGAAAAGTGACCTATGGTTTATCTTAGTGGTCGTGTCCTACACTCAGCGTGTGCTCTGATACCATCTTGTAGCGACCCGACCTCAGATGGTCAAGTCTCTGTGCTTTCGTGTCATCCCTGGATCGGTAATGCTGACACACACAGTACTCAAAGGATTTATAACAGAGTAGCAATCACACACTTATTACATCGAATGTCTCAAAAGAGAACTTATTACAATAATATGGCTTAAGGCCATCTAATGCGATAACAGCGGAAGGCTTGGAAGATAAAGTGAGTCCATCAACTCCAACGGCATAGCTGAGCTGCATGGCGACGACCTACGAACCTTACTCCTCGTCTGAAAAGTCTGCAACATAATACGTTACAGCCCGAGAACGGGTCAGCACATGGAATATGCTGGCAATGTAACACAAAAGAGCAATAACAGAACAATACTACCACTACATGCATATTTGGCTGGTGGAAAGCTCTATGGTTACAATTTTGCGAAAAGCCAATTTTTCCCTACTACAAAGGAATAAATTTTAACTTAACTATCATGGTGGTTGAAACATCATTTGAGAAGGTAACCCCAACTCAATGATCCCAATTAAAATAGTTAACAACCCAGCAAGATTAATTAGAAGTGTTGAGATACATGCGAATACTCAAATACTAGATACTCAGAATTGTCCATAATCGGGGACACGGCTAACCATGATTAGATTGTACACTCTGCAGAGGTTTGCGCACTTTTCCCCGCAAGACTCGATCGCCTCCGCTGATTCCTCGCACTACATGATGTTTGAGAAACGGATGACCGAGACATAGTCTTTCAGAAACATTAACTCTCTACTCCGGGCAGACCATACCAAACCTACAAACCCACTACCTGCTGATCCACCTCTTCAAGAGCTTCACGTAACTTACTCAACTATGCTAGAGCCCATAATAGCTTGCGGCTGCACACGGAAGTTTCTAGCATGAATAGACTCAGTTCCCTTTGAGCCTGGGTGGCGGTCCATAGGAGAATCACACGGTAACCCCGGGATTTCCAAAAATAAAACAGGCAATCACTGGATAGCCCAGGTGCCTCAATCCACCCAGATGTGTATTAAAGTTGCCACCTTAAGTAAACCATTAATTTAACAATCTCACATCTGTCATGGAAATCACTCAAACCTAATCCACATATACGAGCATAGCATGGCAAAATAAGCAACGCGTAGAAGTAACTCCCAAGGGTTTGACAATAAACAGGGCAATAGGTTCTACCTCAGCAACTACTTCCCAAAACCCACATATTAAAGGCATCCTAGTCATGCAATGTTTGAGGATTGAAACTAATGCATAAAAACTGGGTATGAAAAGAGTATGATCAATATGTTACTTGCCTTGCTGACGATCCGTGAATCCTAAAGACTCGTAGTAACACGCTTCGCACTCCGGGAATTCTATCGCAAGCAAACAATAACATACATAAGCAACAATCAAAGATGCACAAGTAGAACTCCAAATAAAAGAGTTTGACCGGAGAGTTCAACTTAAGAACTCCGGTTTGCAAAAAGAATCAAATCAAACGGAGCAACGAAACTCAAATGGCAAAAGAAGCAAGATCCGTTAACTAATCTGAACTAGGGTCAAATTTTATAGAGATAAAAACTTGTTTGAGTTGATTATTCGGAAAGAAGGTTTCGAGATGAAACTCCAGGCGATTGAATCGCCTGATTCCGATAAACGAGCGAAAAGATAAACAGGTTCGAACATCGGATCAGAAATCGCGATCAGAATAATCATGGAATAAATCCGATAAAAGAAAAACGACGAACGGCTAAACTATCGAACGTTCGCTAGCAGAAACTAAACGATGAACGCGTTCGTTAAAACGAACGAACGAGCGAACGCCCGCTAAGAAAATCAACCGAAGAATAAAACCGATCTATAAAAAAAACGAACCAGGGTTTTTTCTCAAAAAAAACCCGAAGGGGGTTTTATTCGAAATAAACCGGCGGCGGGGCGGCTACCTCCGGCGAGGTCGTCCGGCAGGGCGGGCGGCTCCGGCGGGGCTCGGCGAGGGGTGGGCGGGCTC